>NC_046341.1:15083552-15383552 GCF_000738735.6 Corvus cornix cornix | reverse complement strand
TTCTGAATAAATCATGTAAACTGCATCTTAATGGTTCTAAGGAATGTAATGGATCGTGTGAAATATGCTAAATTTATATTGTTAAAAAATCAATAGCTAACCCCCTCCCTTTTAAAAAGGGGACTACTGAGTCCATGAGTAAATATTTTGTCTTTCATTTTCTCTCTCTATGTACAGCTGGATTTGTGAAATTTCATTTCATTTAAGGACAAAGCAGGACTTGCATTCAAAGCAGTTTGGGTTTTGGGTATGAAACTATTTAACATTCTCTTTACAGAGGCTGGACTTTTAATGAAATTGTCCTTTTTCCCTTTCTTCTGTTACAAATGCAAAGAACGTGGATTGTGCCATTTTTTTATATACTCCTGGTAAAGTGTTTGAATTGGTCTCTCCACCATCCTGCATTCATTTGTGGTGTCTGGGAAAGGGCAGCCATTGCTCAATGGGCACGGCGAGCCTCAGCCCATCCTTCCTCCTGCCTGGGAACGAGCGAGAGAGCGAGGGGGAGAGCAGGGCAAAGAAAGGATCTCTTCTGTTTATGAGAAGCATGAAAAATAAATCACCACTTTGAGTATTCAAATCAATCCTGCTGGCAACTATCTTTCCCTTGAAATGTTTGTTGCCTTCTATTTCTGCCTCCTGAATATTTCCAAGCCTTTTTGCTTGCCTTCCGCACCAAGGGTCACGTTTTAGTTTCCCTGTGTATATCTTCCTTGAGATTAATGTACCTTAATGACATCATTGTGTGTGATGATGGGAAGGTCCCCAAGTTTGCTTTTCTTCCCATCTCAGTTGCACTTCTGAACAAATCAGCTCTCGGGCTTTGATGTTTTTTTTCCTTTAGGGCTATCTTTCTTCTAGGCAGTATAGCTTACCTATACATTTAGTAACTCTGCAGTCTCTCATTAGCCGCATTTTTGTCATCAATAATAAGTTCCCAAGGAGCCTTAATGCAAGGGGTAACGGATACAGTGTGGAGTGGAGCCATTGTTTGATAATGCAATATCTCTCATAACAATGTAAATAAGAGGCTGAATACATTTCAGGGTTCCTTTGTGCTCCACATTATTAGATGGTGCTCTATTTCCAATCTGAATATTCATAATATGCTCCTAGAGCGCAGTGTTGAAGTAAGCGGCTTTGAGGAAAAATTATTTTTTTTTTTAAGTGGAAGAGAAAAAAAAGAAATGAGGAGTGTTCTAATGAGGAACAGTTGAGTACTATGATTTAACATACTTCTGAGGTTTCTATCAGCCTGGAGCTGTTCTTTCTTGGCTTGTACACAGTGCATTTACATGGAGCTCTGTTTGGATGAGTGCCTTCCAAAGTACTAAATGCTCTAATGTACTGAAAAGCAATAAATATGGAAAATGCACACATGCATACACACAGACACACAGTGCAGATATACATAGGCACACACACCTCCTTGCCGACACACTCACCTGCGCCCATACAGATATTTACTTCCCCTCTGTGGACAGATGGGTAACATTTTAAAACCAAAAATAATAAAGCTGTGCATAGTTTATTTATTTATTTATTACCTGGCATTGCATAACACTGAAGTACCAATTAATGCGATGTGCTGCCACCCCTTCAGAATGGAGAAAGGGGAAGAAAGATTAAGAGAAAAAAAAACCAAACATGGAATAAGACACATGTGAGTGTTGTCACTTCCTCCGTGACTTGTCTGAACCCACTAACCTGAAAGGCAAAGGAGGGTTTAGGTTTAACCAGCACAGGCTGTGTTGCTGGATCTCAGGTACTGTAAATGCAGACAATAAGCTCTGGAAGCATGTCACTGTTTACCAAAGGGCTCTCTGCAGTGACCTCATGAGCTAACGACAGTGTTGGGAGCAGAAATGGTAATTGTGATTTTTATAGCATAGCCTTTGCTAATTCCTTTCAGTTCATTCCAAAAAAAACTTAGACCACACACAAAAAAAAAAAAAAAAAAAGAGAAATAAAATCATGAAAACAAAGCTGAATAGGTTAATGAAATGACAATAGAAAAGTGTCCTTAATGGGGATACAATTGCTGCCTGAAATATTTATTACTTACATTTATTTAGATCCTTCATGAAAAAATGTGTCTGTTTTCCTATACTTTGATTTTTGCTCTGAAGTTTCAAGGAGTTTTTGTGCTTTTTCATCTAATATTCCTCCTCTAACTCTCCCAACGTGATTCATTTCTTTAAGATCTTGTTTTATTTTTAAGTCATCAATTACTCAAACTTTGTTGGCCTATCTATTCTCTGCCATCTGGACCCCATACCTTATTTTAAAGCATGTTCAAATAATGACAACCTTCTTTTCTCAATTAATTTATGGGCTGTGGGGACCATTTTTCATTTGTTATCATGCACTTCCATTTGATCTCTCATATCTTTCTTCTGCATCTGCAACCATAGTGTATAAATCTTCCTCTCAAGCATTGTCATGGTGCCCAAGATATATAGGTGTAACTCCCTATTAGTTCCACAAAACTGACCTTAATTTCTAAAAATGGTATCAGATGCGAATAAAGTTTGGTAAGATGATTTGTTTTGATTTACTTTGTACCACTTATCTTGGAGTTTTCTTCCTACTTTTCTTTTATCTAATTTAGACAGTATAGTCTTGCAAGCACAGTTGCATGTTTATCCATTACCTCCCTGCCAATGATGCTCCTTAGAGAGATGGTGCTGTAAGATTTTGGATGCTAAGAATAATAAAATGGCATTTTTCAGTAACCTGTAGTAAGTATGCAATTTCTTTTTGCATTTAAAAATGGTAATTTAGTTTCCAATAATAACCAGGATTTTGTAGGGCTGATTGAGGTGACATTAGTCTGGTAAAATGAACAGAAACAGACAAATCCAAATAGCTTTCATTTTATTCTGCTGTGTTGACAAATGGTAAGACTTAAAAATCCAATTCTCCCACCAAGCACTTACAAGAAGCTGGTTTGGACTGCTGAAGGGCTGTGGCTCATGAAACAAAAACCTCTTTTTTTTTTGTTATTGTTATGGGGGGGGGGGGCAAGAGAGAGAGAGAGACAGAGTGTGTGCGTGTGCATACGTGTGTTTTGTTTTACATAAACAGACTTCAGTCCAAACTAGGGATTGCTAATTAAGCAAAAACCATGACCAGATGTTTATTAACACCTCTCAGGTTCATGGGATTTGGATAGTGTGCGGTTTTCATGGACTAATTTGAGAAGGGAACCACCTTTATTGGAATAATGGCCAATTATAATTGCCTACTTTGCCTATTTTTCTTTTATCTGGTGTACAGTGGTAAAAAAATAAGCCTAACCTATCATCCTCGTGCCGTTGATATTAATTCTGTACATTATTGGGTACATATTATTAATAATAAATACATAATAATGTACAGATGAAAAATTCCTCAGCCATTTATTTTACAGCAACTTTTTTTCTGTGTGTGTTGTTATTAGCTTATCACACGCCAACGTTGTTAACCTATTTATATGTAGCCTGCCATGAGGTTTGCCTCTGCCAAAGCAACGATGCGTCACTTTGATGCCAAAAAGCACTGAAACAGGAAGAGTTGCTGTTGGGTCCCAGCATGGTGACTTCATCACAGGCCTCAGCTTCAAACTGTGGAGTAATAAAACTGAATAGCACAATATAAAACTCCATGTTTCATAAGACAAATATTGCTTTACGCATTCATGTCCCTTGTACTATGTTAACTGTAGGAAGAAATGGAATACAGTTTTAGTGACCCCCTGGGACCTATAAAGGCTATTTCTGAGTCTGAATCTTGCTGTTTAATTTAATCATTTATTATATTAATATTCAAATGGGCTGCATCTTATTAGCTACTGCAAAGATGTTAGTATGTCTGAAATAAATACCTAATTATGCTTTTGAAGAGAGAGGTTCTAAAGACTTTTGTACATTTGTGCTAATAGAACAGTTCATTTGCAGATTTTTTCTGCAGAAATCAGCAGTCTGAGCGTTTGTTTTTCTCCCCTTCTTGCTTTGAATAAAATAAGAACACAGATCAAATATACCATTGTGATGGCTAAATAGCACATACGAGTTTTCCCCTTTGTACTGCAAGACTTCATTCTCCAAGCGAGTGAGTTATACAGTAGCAAACTGACCAGTGCCCTCAGCCTCTAGCTCAATAACACATTAATAAAAATAACTGCTTTAACCAAATGACCATGAAATTAAGTATGTTCTTATTCAAATTAAACAAATGGATATGCTTTTGAAACACATTTTTGAGCCTGACATGGTCATGTTTAAAATACATTGATATTTTATTGTTTTAAAAGCCCATTATTATTTTTTTCCCTTGAGTGCGAACCAGAAAAGACAAGGACTTTGAATTTCACGTCTTCGAACGGTGGACAGCAGCTTCTTTCAGAAACATATATTGTGATTCTGCATCAAAGGGGTGGCAGGATGCAGAGATGTGGAGAAAAAATACATCCCTGGGTTTCTATGCCAGCTCATCTTCAGGATCTCCAGGAGAAACCTTTTACTAAGTCTGCATAAGGATGACTTGAACTGCAAATACTATGTACGTCAATGGTACTAATGGGTTTTAAACTCAACGTGAACAGTGCATTTAGACCAGCACAGAAAATTAGTAATAAATGCAAAAGTTACAGTCTGCAAAACTAGGAATGACAAGTTACTATCTTTCAAAGGATCACCACAAACAAACTTGAATTTTTTTTTTCAAGTTTCTAAATTCAAGGTTCCTACTGCTACAAAATTATTTCTTTCACAACTGTTTTCTGAATAAATAATGAGGTTAATAAAAGGTTAAAGGACAGAGACTGCTGGAAGCTGAAGTCCTCATTTTATCCTCCAGCAGCGAGGTCCTCTGGGCTGGCCTGCAAACAGGCTTTCCTCCATCAGCTGTGGTGGAGAGCCTGGCCAGAGCTTCTCCTGCAGGTGGGGACAACAGTGGTCACAATTATTACTTCTGGGCACATTATCAGCCTTCTTGGACCCAACAGGGAGAGGTGAGTCAGCTCCTTTATTTATTCAGTTTTGTCCACTGCTCATGGGAGTGTTGCCTGTGAAGGCTGAGGCTGGACCCCACTCTGCACTTCATTCCTTAATTCTCCCAGAGCTGTTGGGGCTGCACCTCATCCCCTTCACCCACATGATTTCCTCACTCCATCCAAGTCACCCTTAAAAACATGTGCATTTTGCTGTGGAGAGCTGGGGTCAGTGACACCCCCACTGCAGGAGAGTTTGATGACAATTATTTGGTTACCTGAGCCATTGGCAGCACTGCAGGGAGGATCGATGGACATTAGGGCATGCAATGCATAACATTTTATAACCACTATTACCTAAGTGACCAACTGAAACTATTAACAGTGGTCATCTGAACTACCCTGTATATAAAACAATAGCCTTGCTAGTGCTCTAATTAATCACAGTAATGTTTCTCTCAATGAGTAGCTGATGCATTTCTCTGTTGAAAAATATTTAAAAATATACGTTGTTATCTACTTTCACCTTCTTTTTTTTCCCTGCAGAGTATGTAAAGATTAGATTTTCCACGTTGATTTAACATGTGGAAGTAAAGCTAGGGCATCAATAGTTAACCTGATATTACCCTCTGCTGAAGAGACACAGTATCAATGTAGGGGTTTAACTACCACACCACTGAAAACACATATTCCTGCAGTTTTAGACTAGGCGTAAGAATGCTGTGTATATGTTTTCCTCATTATTTGGATGTGCTGTTTGAATGTTGTGATCAGTGATTCAGAGCACATGATTCATCAGGAAGACATTTGCTAGGCAGACATGTGAGGAGCTGTCTGCCTCTTCAATCTCACTGACAGGGCAAAAATGCTGATTTATAGTAAATCATTAAAATCTGCTTATTATTGCACTGCTTGTTCCTCTTCTCCACTTCAAGCCAGCATCTTGATCTGCATCATGTCTCTTACAATTTTATACTACAGCAAGCAGTTATTTAAACAAGAGAGAAATGATCCTTAGTCTTTATTAGTGCATATGAAAGGATATTTTGTTTAAAGAAGACTAATTAAGAAAGCAGACTCTATTTTCTTGCTCAGTTTAGGGAAAAATAAAGATTTGAAACATGTAAGTGCAAAGAATTATTGCAATAAAACATTATTTTAAAATGATTATTGAATAGGTTGGGGTTTTTTTGAAAAAATAATCGTAAAGCAGCAGCTCAAACACCACCAAAAATATTTGGAAGAAAGGAGATGTTGGATGATTATTCAGCTCGTGAGAGATCTCAGGGAAGACACAGCTAAATGCTATGTGATTATTGATGGAAAGGGAAAAAACCCTCGAAACTAGAACCAGGTTCCAGTTGGGTACAATGACAATGGGAAAATTAAAATAATTTTCAAGAAGGGGGGGAAGTTTTGTTTACTTTGAAAGAGGTGGTTTTGTGAAATAATACAATATGTAAATATGTTGTCTGATAGAAAAACAAAGAAACAATACAAAAAGGTCTATATTATGTATGTGTTACTTACAGTAAAAATTTTAATTTGATGCCTGGGGACAGAAATTCTTGCCACTGAATTACAAAGAAGTGAATAAACTGACTCAAAATTAATCCATACAGATCTGTCCCCTTAATAATACTAATTCCAGAGAACAAAGCAGTGCATAATGCATTTTAAATTAACTTGGAAAATGCATAATTTATATTTGTTTTATTTCTTAATATTTGAACACAGGTACATTTTAGAATGCTAAGGACAGGAAAGAAGAGGGCAGATTTTGTCCATATATGCTCAATTTGAAAAAAAAATATATATAACCAGATGATATGTTTCAAGCTCTCTTAGAAAAGGACTTCAGCTGTGAAATATTACGGAGAAAGGATAAACACAGTTAGGAAAGAGAAAATGATTTTAACATGCTGTGAAATGAATATGTTTGGTTAAAATATAAAAAGGGTTCTAATTCCTAATAAAACATTCTGAAATAGATAATTACATATTAGTTTGGATCAAAAATAATGTCCTTACTCATGAGAAGCAATTGAGAGATACACGGCGGGGTGCCCTGTCGGGCATGGCAGGCAGCTGGAACAGGGATGGGAGAGGGCAGGGGAAGGCACTCCATGGAACAGCACAGCCTGCACGGGAAACACAGCACTCCAGCCTGCTCCTTTGTCAGTGCTCCTCACCTGCACATGTAACAGGGTCACCTGTCCTTTACAGACCTGCATCATTGACCATAGGGGTGTGCAGCTGGGAACCCAGGCACCCTGTGCCTGACCCAGGAGAGCCATGCCTGGAGACAGACATGCCCTGAGCCTTCCTCTGCTGGAGCAGCTCAAAGTTGGCTTCACCCCCTCCAGCCCAAAAGGTGAACCTTCACTCACCTGGGCACCACCTCACCCTGGGGAAGAGGAAACTATTTCATGTATTGGTATATCAGTGTCCTTCAGGCCGTGCCTTTTGGAGAAACCCATTGGCACTTCAGTGCCCCACCAAACGGCTGTGCTGCTGGGTTTGGGAGTTTGTTCTTCAGTTTGAATGAAAGAGAAAGGAAGAAACAAAAGGTTTTCTGTTACAAGCATAGGTGCAGATGGTATTGTAATGCAAGGACAGAGTATCTGGATTTAGAGGTCCTTAGTCTGGAAAATTAGTCCTCACTGTTTTCCTCTCTCCTCTTCCAGTGTAACTTTGGATCTAATAAACTGAAAGGGTGTTTGGAGTGCCAAAAGGCAATGGGGTAGCTGTGTGCCTTTTGCCTGTGTGTATGCAGAGATGGGGCATATCTCCCTGGCAGGCAGTGGTGTGCCAGTCTGGGCTTCTCCTGAAAAGAAAGACCAGCTGTAATAGAGACCAGAAATTTTGCAAGCCTTTCCATTCCTGTATCATCCTGATGCTAAGTGAGAATGGAAACCTGAGTGAGAATTGAAAGAATTGGACCTGCCTGGCTATATATACTTAGGGGAATGTTGGCTGACCCAGATTTTAAAAAAGTGGTGGTACATGTGCAGCTGGTTATCTGTAAGTATTTTGAATAATTTTACTGGTGTGGATTTCAGTTATTAATACTGCTGATTGTTAACTCACCCTAAGTGAATATTGTAGGAGTACACAAAGGGTAAAGAGCATCTTTTACGGAGATTTTTCTAAATAAACTTTATGATGTTCAAAGGAGGTGAAATTTCCGTGAGACCAGACTTGCTTACAACACAGAAATTTAGCCCCCAGTTGCTAAGTTATAAATCTTTCTGCCAGATTGGGTAGAACATCACATTACCTTGAACTAAATTTGTAAAGAATGACCATTGTCCTCACAGCTGTAAGAGAAAAATGTAGAGCTTGTCCCAAACCATGGGTTTTAATAGGCTGTTCACTTGAAACTAAAAAGTGGGGAGATAAAGCCCAGCCAACACAAATTTATCCAAACTGATTACTTCCATAGTGACAATTTGTTAAAGCATGACTTTACTAGAAAACTAAATTGATTACATTTTGCACACTTTTAGTGTTTTTACTACCTGGAAAAAAATATCCACTTATGTTTATAGAACAACATTCCCAGTTAATTCCTTCCTTGGTGCTATGGTTGCGAGTTATTTTCAATAACTCAATTTACAGACTAGCCTTATCGTGGACTAATGCAAATTAATGCTTTGAGTCATAAGTGTTTCCCTTGGAAACAGTAATTTCAAGTTAATGTCTCTTGATGTGAAATGGAGTGCAGTGTCACAAGCTCTCTCTCACCAACCTACAAATTAACTTCTGTTCCCTCTGTACCAGAAGTATGGGTGGCTTCCTCCTCTGCTTCCCATAAAAAGTTATATCAGTACACGTGTGTGTGTGTGTGTGTGTGTGTGTTTGTGTGTGTGTGCCAGGTCTCTCTTTAATGTGGTGGCTATCCTGGATTTTCACTGGTGCACCAAAACTCTGTGAAAAGGCCACACACAGCCATTGGAAATAAAACAAAAACAAAGTTTTAGAATTTACAGCATGCTAGTACAATGATGACTCATGAAAGATAAATGTTGATCCCCAAAGCAGCCCTGTTTGGGCAGGTGGGTTTGTACACAGGGTTTGGTAAGAAAAAAATTGCAAGGAGCAACCCTGAAAAGAGGATAATAGAATTAAAGTAAGAAAGAAAACAAAGAAAGAAAACAGAGGGGAAAAAATGTTTCTTCATTATATTAATGGCTTTTTTTGTGACATATTTTAAATTACTCAACAGCTGAAAAATTCTCCAATCCAGCATGACTTTGTCCTCTGCACATATATTTGATTTTGTATTTTCAGTCCAATCGTTTTAACAGTGTGCAGAGCTCCAGCCTTAGAGCCAGAATTGCACAGAGAGAAATCCCAGCACTTCTCTCTGTCCTTCCAGCCTTCTGCACATGTTGGACCATGGGTGCTTTACTTCATAGCTGGGGAAGACTCAGACCAGGGTAAAGTCTGAACTATTAACAGTGAATTCAGTCACCATGGAGTCAAAGTACACTAATCCTCTTGGCTGGGCTACTGATGGTGTCTGACTCTTTATTATTGAAGGCAAATGTGGCCCCAACTGTTGGTTGTTTCTCCTTGCAAAAACCCCATTTTTTCTTTGCCTTCTTATTAGTCCTGAAGTCAAACCTCTGATTTTATTTCCATATACCTTCTGGAATTTATTTAAAAATAAATATTAAACCCAACCCCCCCAAATAACAATTATTTTCCTTTGCATAAGGTAACCAGGTTATACAAAGGAAGCTTTGTAAGCAGAGAAATTACAAAAATCTGATCTTAAATATAGAACATTTTCTATGTTTGCATGATCCTGTACTTTTGTTAGGAGATACCCAGAGTGATGGGGAGTTATGTGGTGCTGCCTCACAGCACCAAACCCTGCCCAGGCTGTGGTTCTTTAATGCACAGAGGAAGGAAAGCTGAAATTCACAGGCAGGATATGTTCAGTGATAAGGGAAAAAATCTGAATTGCATGCAGCTCTTGCTCCTGAGAGGAGCAGTTCTGCATCCTTGGAAACACCTTCCCTCATCTTGAGTACCAGCTGGAGAATGGAAGTAGAAATGCCCATCAGTAGCCAAAGGCAGATGTGGCACTTCAGAGAAAGGGGAATCCAGGGCAGTAATCAGATCTGAGAAAGAGAACAAGGCAGAATCCTAGAAAATGAAAGGGAAGGAAGAAGACATGAGACCACAATAAAAGGAATGAAGAACGGAGGGCAGAGCATTCATAAACTGAGATGAGTGTATAAGATGGTAAAAACTAGGCAGGAAAAGAAGCAGCATGACTGAGTTTTAGGAGCTAAGGTCATGATGTATGTAGGAGGAGGAAAGGAATCCAGACTTTGGGGGAGAAAAAAGGAAATAAAGACAATCTGGGAGATGTAAGTAGCAGAAACAAAGAAAACAAAGAAGAAACAGCAGCAGGAATGGAGAGTACAAATTCCTTTGGGAGGAGGCAAAAGTGAGAATAGCTGTGTGCTCTGGACAGAAAGGGACTGCTTGGGAAACCACTGGCAAAACCCAACAAAGTTCCTATTTATTAATGCGGATTGTTTATTGATTTTATTTTTTTCCCTAAGGTTTGAAGCAAATTATGGGACTTAGAACACTGAACAAAGATGCACAAAAGGGTTTAGTTTCAGTTGTGCAGGTGAGCTTTAATTTCCAGAGTGCCTTGAAATAGCACATACCAAATAAAAGAGCAGAAAGTATAATAGCCTGTTTACAAGATCAAGGCCCAGAAGCAAATCAAATGAAAGGTTAATAAGATCAGAGTTCATAAATTAAGTTTTAAATTCTCTTTTTCTTAAAGAGAAAGATTTAGATGAAAGATCATGCAATCTATTTTAATTGTAGAAATAATTAGACATATGGAAGACGAGAGGGGATAATATGTAATCATTGAAAGGACCAGGTCCTCTTGACCAAGGAAACGCCCTTCCAAAGTCAAAGACATTGCATATTCATTTTTCTTTAGCTGAAGAAGGCTCCCATTGTCCATGCTCATTCAAGTCATCCAACTTTAAATGGTTTTACTTCATCGAAAGAAGAAAACATATATTTTTTTTTAAAAAAATTATTTTCTTGTTGCCATATTCTGGCCTTAAAGTAAAGGACTCAGATATGAGCAAAAAAGGCACTGGGGAAGACTCCCTTTAGTACTTTGATTTAGAGACTTGAAAACAACTGAAAATATTTATTTTTATTTTTTTATTTCCAGCATAAATAGTGTCATGCTTAGAAATATACTTGCAATCAAATTTATGAAGTTCACAGGTATCACTTTAATCAGAAGCATCACTTCTATTTTTTGGAGGATTTTTTCCTTGCATTTGGTTTCCTAAGAGTGTGTGAAAAAGGATTCTGCAAATTCAGCACTTAAGAGAATTGATAATCAGACAGTATTGCATTTAAATCATAATGCATTACATTGCAACACCTTGCTTTTCTTAAAACTCATGACAATTCCCTCAGGACCAGCCCTCTTTAGAGAAAATAAGAGATTTCATCACTAACAATCCCAAAAGAATTCTTGCACTTTGGAGTGCTGCTTTTTTGTTTTCTTTAAAAAAAAAAAAAAAAAAAGAAACAGCACACAAGAATATGGCTGCTGATGTGATAATTGAGACTCAGCTGGCAAAAATGTTTTTCTTTTCACAATTATCCTCTTGGATTTCATTCTGCAGGAGGTTGAAACAGAAGTCTTGGCAAAATTTCTGATTTGAGTGGGAGAGGAGAAGCGAAGTGGCTGCTGTTGGAGGGGTTGTGCTGGACCAGCGTAGGGCAGAGCAACCTATGCAGGTCACCAACACCCTGCACCAGGAGAAGGAGCCATGGCAATTCCAGAAGCAGGCTGAAGGGGAATATTGATGGGGAAAGTCACCTCCTTCCTCCTTTGTTGATGAAACAGCTTGTCCCAGGGATTTTGTTTGCAAACAGAACACACATGGGTAAATGTTATTGTGCATGTGCGAATATCACGGGATTGCTCCAGCTCCTGTAATGTGATATCATACATCAGAGTCAAGAGGGATTAACAGCTCTGTCAAATGTCATCAGTGGAAACTCTGTATGTACAGTCAGCTCCCGTGGAAACACTTCTGAGCAGCTGAAGTTTAATTCAAAGAATTTTCAAAAACATCTCCAATTGTCATAAATAGGAGATTCCCCAGAGAAGCAGATGTTAGCTCTACCAAGAGCAGTAAAGCATCTTGAGAAAAAAAATATCATAAATATGGGCAAACTTTACTCATAGAGGATTTGCTAGAGAAAGATCAAAAAATTTACAGTGGATGTCATTTGCTGTTTTAAAATACTATCATGTGTGTCATTAAAAAAAAAAGAACATTCTCTTAAATGTCTCTTATTTAGTTTTGAAATGAAAAATATCAAATACTTAAACTTTATTATGTGTAAAATTGTTTTTAGATCATGATGTAAATGCTACACACAAGAATCCAAATTTGAAAAAGCAAGGAAAAGCAACTTGCTGCAGAAGGATCCAAGCCACCAAAGCCAAACAGATGTTTTTAAGCTAATCTGATGGCAAGGGCCACATGCCGTCATCTGTAACTGACCCCTTATGGAAGGAGGCCAGGATTACTTGGGGTTGTAAGTTCTGGTCTCGCTTTTGAGAACCACATGGAAATCCTTGAAATGCTGTATGAAAAAGGCAGATGCAGTTTCCATCGAAGTTCTGGTTTGAGCTGCTCAGGATCATGAGCTGAATGGGCCGTGGTGGCTGCGGCCCCATGAGCCTCCTGCCCAGCCCTCCAGCCCTTGGATTTCCTCTCCATGTTACACAGGAGCAGGACACAGGACAGAAAGCATTTGGGTGCAGCCAGGGAGGAGCCCTGATGCTCTCTGCTGTGCTGGCCCTCACTCTGCTGCTGGCTGGGGAAGGCTCCGTGGTGTTCCCCCAGTGCTGCCACATCCCCGACCATGGGAAAATCCACCACGTTTCCAGGCAAACTTCAGCTCCTCCTGCAGCTTCATCCAGAAGAGGTTTACAACCCACACTGCACTCAATATACACCAGGTCCTTTGGAAAGGAAAAGGGTTTTCTTTAAAATAATGGTCATACCTCAACGTCAAGCACTGGGGTAATCCTAGTGAAAGTTGTGTAAAAGTAGTGTATTTTCTTACCAGATTTCTTCCTTCAAAATAAACCAAGTTTCTGTGCTACGGCATTAAAAAAACCAAACAACCTGTGACCAGTTCTGTATTCTTCTGGTCTCTTTTTCCTGCTGTAATTCTTGGAAGTGACTGAGGTGGGTAACATTCGTGCAGGAGTTATGTGCCTATTGAACTCTAAATGTTAGTTATAGCATCATTAAATCAAAGGAACATCTCACCATCTAAACAGGTCTCTCTGTAAATGGGGCTTTGAGCAAGCTGGTCCAGGGGAAGGTGTCCCTGCCCATGGCAGAGGAGCTGGAACAATATTAACTTTAAAGTCCCTTCCAAACCAAACCGGTCTGTGATTCTAGAGTTAAACTCAGTGAGATTTATCAGGACCTCAGATTCTTAGCTATAAAGGGAAAAAGTATTCCCTAATTTGGAATAAACTTTTAATAATAGATCTGTTGCTGTTCAGCAGTGTGAGAGGTGCTCCAAACTGCAAGGAGCTTGGGCCAGCTGCTCAGGCCCTAAGGTTGGCCTACACTGAGCCAAAATATGAAGCAATGTCTATCAAAGTCTGTAATTGACTCATCTGCAAGGGCTTTTTTCTAATATCCTGTACTTCATTGGAGTTTAAAAAGTCAAGCTCTGTGTTCTTATTAGGTTCAAAGAGCTTAATTACTGTACAAGGAATTAAAATGGTATTGAAGTTTTAGCTTTCTGAAGATTAATTAATACAATACATAATTAAACTTTAGGTGTATTTTTAAGGGAAGACATGCTTAGGTTACACGAATTTAACCTTCAGCACTGACCTTGTGGCCCCATGAACAGAGGACAGCAAAGCCCCGTTGGAGAAATTGGGAAAGCAATAGCCAGAGGACAGCAGTGACAGTGCACAGGGGAGAGACACCGGCTCAGTTCCCAGTAATTTTAAATTTAATTATGGGAAAAGCTTTCTTTAGATTCTAGTTCATATACTGGCCCTTATTAGGTTGAAAAACCATCAGAGGCAACCTGTGCAGTCTTACCTGTGATCCTGAGCCCTTCAGCACTTCCTGTGCCAGGTTCTGCCACTGCTGGTGGTGAGGAGTTTTGGGCTCCATTCACTGAGTGGTCTGACAGTAAAATCCACGTAGGAGTTGGGTGCTGCAGGCCCTGCAACTCGAATTGGGCTGTCTGGGGGTCTAAGCAGTCAAAATGCCCCATTTGCCCCCTCATCTTCACGCACTGGGGCCTGGGACATTTGAATACCATTCTGGGAGCTGGGCATAAATGTGTTTTCTGTAGGAGGCAGGTATCCATGGTCAGAATGGTGCTCAAAAGTGTTTGTTCAGCCAGGGAAGACAGGCTCTCTAAATTGTCTTTGTTTCACAGCATAATGCAATATTTCAACTTTTAATGAAAACACAGGTTAATGTTATTTTAAATGCATTCAGGATAAAGGCAGCATACGAAACAATGTCAAAAGGATAAAAAAAATAATCATAAACTCCAGCTTTCTCTCAGAAATATTGCACTGGATTTATTTAAGAAAGAAAGACCCAATATTTTCTGTTTGGAGGATTTTAATGAATAAATGTTATTCCTATTTATTATTTACTACTTTCAAAATTTAATGAATAGTCCTGCTGATAATTTCTTTATTTCTATATTTATAGAATTACAGAATTTCATACATACTGAACTGTGTTATTATCTACACATGTTTCGCCTTTCTGTAAATACAGAAATTTGGTGTTTGCTAGTAGAACTATTCATTACAATTTGAAAGTGGATAAATAATGAATAGTAATGCCATTTCTTCATTAAAATTCTACAAAAGGGAAATACATACTCGTTATTCCTTTCATGAATTCGGCCCATTGAAGGTTCATAAATAATTGTGCTTCACAATTGTGTCTAATTAGCAGTGAACTTAATCCAGTGCATCCAAAAGCCTGAAGCAAAGGGAGGGATTTTTTTTGTCGTTGTTTTATTTCTCACTCTTAGTGGCAACTGCCTGATTTTTGAATGCACCTTTGCTGATAAGGCAAAATGATGCATCTTCAAAGATCACTGTTACATATACTTTTTGTTTTGCCCCAGATTTCCTCTTTTAAGTACGGGGTTCATAAACACTGTCCCTGTCGAACTTGAGGTTAGCTCAACAGGAGATCAGCAATTAGCAATACAGTGGCTAATAAATGAATCTCAAAAAATACTTCTCTACATCTAAGTTCTCCTAGAGTGCTTTTGTTCCCTAACATGAGCTTCCCTGCAGAGCTGTGCTTCTGCAGGAATGTCTCGCTATGAAAGAGTTACTCCTGGAGCGAGCTCAAGCCGCTGCCTCTGCTGTGGAAACACCCTCAGGGAAGGGTTGTGAAACGGCACAAGGCTGGGTCTTCCCTAACAGGGGAGACTGGGAGCCTTTCAGCACATGGGCAGAGTGACAGCTCTCCCTTTCCCTGCACTGGCTTCAAAGTCAATATACAAAATAAACTGATGGCATTGTTACAGGTATTTCCCAACAAAGTGCCCTGAAGAACTGCTAGGGAATGATTTATATTGAGCCGTCTCTTTTCTCTGTATAAACTATTTTACTGTGGAGCTAGACATGCTAAGTGTCCCATACTTTTCAGCTTTCACTATCTCCAGTTTCTGTGATGTTTATCACATGCCGATAGAGCGGCTCACATTGAGGTTCTTCGACAGGCTTGATAAAAATCCTAAATATATTCGTTGTTTTCTTCTCCCCCAACTACTCAGTCATCAGTAGTGCTGTTGGCTTTGTTCTTTGTATGTTTTCAAAGGAGCTGAATCTCATACTCCAACTGATTTGATGTTATCTGAATCTTAAACCATCGCCAGCTATGAAACATCTAAGTCTGTTATGAATAGTCGTTTAAACAACCAGTACTTCTTTATGAGACAGCAGCAGGTTATTTGATTATATTACAATCACATGTCTTGCAGTTGAACTTTACTGTTGCCAATGAAAAGCAGAGAAGAAGAAGGAAAGGGAAATGAATCTCTGCTTTTCTTAGTTTCCTTTGTATCTCATACGAGTCATACAGTGGGGATAGCAGACAATGTCTTTATTGAATTTATGCCATCAAACTATTTAACACAAAACCAGATATATTTTTAACTGACCTTGTCTTAGAAAAAAAAGACAGATCCCAACAGATTTCTTAAGTGAAAGCCCCTGATATCACAGTGTCAATAAAATAAACATCTCTTTTTGTTTTCCTCCCTATTCTTTACAAAAGCCAAAGGAAGGTCTAACGACAAATTCTTTGAGAGAACAAGTTTAACTAAAATAGCACCATAGTCCAGTCTTAGAATCATCTCAGCTCCTTCCAAATATAGGAAATAGAAAAATAAATGCTGTTCTGTCATCATATTTCACTCCTGAGAAATTCATATCCTCCAACAAACAAAGCTATGAATTAAAATGATCTTTCAATACAACTGCTGGAGAAAGTTACCTAGGGAAGAGTCAGAGATTAGATATATGGACTGGTTTTTGTTCCTAGTTCTGCCACCAGACTTACAGAATGACACTGGACAAGCCAGGGATTTTTTAGGTACCTGCTCTCCCATAACAAAATCCATAGCCATGAGTTAAATCCTGATGACTTATAAAATGCATCCAGAGAGTTAGGCACAGAGAATAATAAGTGAAAAGCTTTCTAATATAACATAAATCTAAAAAATGTACTCACCCTTGGGCATAATAAAATGGGCATAATAGTATTCTCCTACCTCACTGAGTGCTCTCAGCATACATTTCCAAATGCATAGATTCCTAAAGACTGCAGAAATAGTTTTGGAGACCCTCCTATCCTGTCACCCCAAACAGACCCAGACATTGCCTGTTCCTGGCACAAGGTGTGGGTGGGGGCACAGGCCATGGAAAGCACTGATAGTTTATTGTTCTTACTGTTTGAACAGGTTTTTACCAGGGATTTTTCATCTGTCCATAATAATGAAGGAATCAAACCTTATGAACTAGTTGGGATGAGAAGGTTTGTATTTCCTCATGATTTTCCCTTGTCTCTCACACTGCTGTTTTCTATAAGTCTGGGAATTACCTCGAGGACCTCAGAAACCAGAATTCAGCAATTCTGATTCCATGTTTGTCTTTCTGTCAGGCCTCTGAGCAAAAAACATTGACTAAATGCTTGTCCATGTCTAAATTCTCAGAGCAAGAATGTGTAACTCTTCCCTTACTTGTCCTTTGTGCCCACAGGCACACAGAGCAACGCAGTGAGAGACCTGCAGAAGTGATTTCCCATCTGAGCATGCTGTGACCTGGATGCACATGTAGGGATGTTGTTACAATTTCTGCAACCTAGGTGCAGAGGTTTTGAAATATGCCCCCAGTGACCAGTCATTAGTGAAACTGAAATGAGGACAGCATCATGGAAGAGGCTTCCTGAATGCCTTGAAATATACTCAGCATATTTTAAATGGCTGTAATTCTACAGTACTTTTAATATAACCCTTTAAACATGAGGGAACACAAAGGGAAGGTTAATTGGAATGGCTAATTAAACATAGTGAAATTAAAGAACTGGAACACTGGGATTTTGTTTTGATATTTAGCAACATCTCATAACCCTAAGGACATTGATTTAGCCTAAGGTCTGGTATCTTTATAAATTGCAACATAGCCTGGAGACCCAAAGGAGAGACAAAAGGGTTGAGTGCTTGTAACAACAGAGTCCCAAAGGAGCCCTAATAACAATTATAACCAACATGATTATTTGCATTAGTTAAAAAATAAATCCATCTCTCAGGTTTTAGTCATTTTGTACTGATCAACTAGGATATGAAAACAGTGAGTGAAAATCTGCCACAAAAGCACTCCCAATCCCAGGATCCAGAGGACAGGAATTCATATCTCGTTACTCTCTTTTGTGGATCTGTAGCCACAACATACATTTTGCCACGGATAATCCCATAACAATTCAAACTGTTTTCCAAATCTGTCAATGAATACTAACAAAATAGTGCTTTTCTAGACTTTTCTCGTCTTCTGCACCAGTCTTAGCATAACATATAGCTAAGAAAACAAATAAAATATCCAGGTTATAGCTGGCAAAAGGAAACACAAAAAAGGTGATTTGATATCCAAACCTGCTCCTCACCATCGAAAAGTACCGGTTCCTTGTGCTCTGCTGTGCTGATAAACCAGAGGCAAATCCCATAGAGCAGAAACTGCCAAACAGCCCTGACATGAGAAAGCATGGAGCAACACCAGTAAGATCCTAAACCTTACATTTTTTTCCAGTTTTGGGACCAGGGTCTCCTTTGCACACTGGTACAGGAACCTGTACAGGTGTGACAGAAACCTGCATAGCTGATGTCACAAGCTCATAGAGCATTGAGGGTTGGAAGGGACCTCAAGGATCATTGAGTCCTAATCCTGCTCTGCCATGGGCAGGGACACCTCTCACCAGACCAGGCTGTCGAGGCCTCATCCAACCTGGCCTTGAGCACTGCCAGGTTTGGAGCACCCACAACCTCCCTGGGAAACATGACAATATGTCTCACATTATTAAACTGGAAGTGCAAACAAAAGCTGCTGAAACTCTAATGCCTTTGCTCAGTGAGTTCCATTCCATGAGAGCTGACCTTACCAAACAAAATAAACCTTTGCTTTAACCAAGGTATCCAGATGGTCTTTGAGACACAGCTACAGGCTGCTAAATACTGAGAACAAATCAATGGAGGTGTTTGGGGGTTGGTGGTGGTTTGTTTGTTTTTGGTTTCAGTTTTTTTTGCTAAGGGTTTTCTTCCACACAATTACCACAGGAACATGAAGAGCTGGATGTTTTCTTTAAGCATTTTCCTTTCTTAGCTCACGGAGACGTTCTCACAGCAGTGCACAGTTGGCTCAGAGTTGTTTACCTTCCCCATTTTGGATATCACCATTCAGCTGCTGCGGTCTCGTAGCGGCGCGTGGATTACAACGTCTGCTGGAAAACATGATGTCCCAGCCTTAGCAATGGTGCCAAGGGAATTGAGAGCACTCCTAAGGATTAAAGCGAGATCCCAGCCGTACTTACATTACCTGAGCAGTTGGCATGACGAGGAGTCAGTGTCTATGTTACTATTAGTCACATGGCTGATGCGAAAGTGCATAATCTTTTTAGGAATGCTGACTTCTATTAATTTAAGGATATCATGATCAAATTACTAGAATATTAATGGCATAGATGCATAGAAGATTAATGAACTATATGGGTGTGTTGTTTTAGTTTAGAAGCTGGACTGAAGGAAAGCAAGCAGAAATACAGTGTGCCTTTATAAAACCCCCAGTAACCAAGCCCCAAGCAATTACCCGACATGTGCCACATCCATGCCCTAAAAACAGGATGTATATATTTTGTCCAGACTCAGGAGTGATGACTAGGTTAGAGTTAATTGTTTGGACAGGACAAAAAGGTCTGAAGAAATGAGGTAATTTCTAAACTAGCAAGGCAAGTGGTGGGGAAGGGCATATTTAAGCAAATTTTATGGTGATGAACTGCCTTAAAGCCAAGTTCCTGTTATGATTGCCTACTTCTATAAACAGCAGCTCTGTGGTGCCATTACACCACACCAGGGACTGTGCACCTGTCTGCCAAGTAGAGCCAGGGACTCCTCCTTGCCCATCAGCATTGCCAGGATCACCCAGTGACTGATCTTTTGCTCCTCACTCTGCGTGGATTTGGGGTGTTCCAGGAATTACACTTTTAATCCTGCTGTCTCCACAAAGGCCTTCAGCCTCAGGCAGAAGTAGCCCAAGGGCAGGTTGGGCTACTAGTCCAGCTGCAGGTTAAGTAGTTGCCTCAGTTGTTCTTACATCTCGGGAACAGACAGTGCCAGATTGTGGCCACACGTGTTTTTATTGTTCGAACACTGGTGCTGGACCCCTCCCAGCGGCCCCCTGAGCCAGCACATGCCTTCCCCTCCCTCCCCAGCCCCGGGTGTGGCACTGCTGCTCTCAGAGAACACAAGGAAATCCACATGGGGTTTTGGGAACTTGGAGAATTCTTGGATTTGGGTCATATCTGTGAGGCTTGACACCATCTCTCCAAAGACTACCTACACTTAGATACATAATTCTGATTTCATGAATATAGAGGCAACATTAAATGACTGTGTAAAGCTCCGATCCAAATCTGAAACAATTTGCAGAAAAAGGTGTTTAGGCACCAAATAAATCTACAAAGCCACTGCTTTCATTAATATCTACAGAATGCTCGAGAGCAGAAAAGGCCTTTATGCACTATATGAAATATTTAACTGAAAACATATTGCCAATAATCAAATATTATGCTCAGAGAAACCTAAATGCAGTCTAAGAATTTGGAACTTACTGCTGAGACAGCAAATAGTTTGTTCTTTATTTCCAAAGGTCTTGCAAAGTTTTGTCATTGCTTTGCAAAAATATCTGAGAGAAATGTGAATCCTCCCTGAAAAATCCAGCAGCAAAGGACCACTTCCCAGCTGTCTTTGTTGCCCATTTAGAAAAATAGAAAATGGTTTCACAATGATTGCTTTCACTTTAATTCCCCCCCTCAATTTCATCAGGAGGAGATTCTGCTCCTAAAAGGGTGGTGTAAGCCCAGAACTACTCTGCTGACTTCACAGAGGCGTAAATGAGAACAGAACAGAGACAATTGCTTTTAAATGGATTAATCAGAGCAAGTTAAATAAAAAGCAGAAAATTCTGTCCCCGTTTTATATTCAGGTCAGAATTTGGGGATTTGTTCTCCTCATTTGCCAGTGTTTCAGAACTAGGAAATAATATCTGAGAATTCTTTTTTCTTTCTTGACAAAGAGCGCTAGTCAAAAATTGGGAACCAGATGGCTGCTTATATATTTCTTTTTTTTTTTTTATTTACTGCAATACTAAAGCCACCATAAAAAAGCAAAGTTGAACAGACAGAGCTAATAATATAATCATTCAAAACACCTGCAAACAGTGCAGATGGGCAATTTCTGTCTGCAAAATCATCAGTGAAAGACCGCCTTCCCATATGGGCAAATCTAGCTGCCTTAGAGCTTCCTAAGCTCTGTCCCTTACCTTAAGAAAACCTGCATTGAGCATATGCAGTCTTTTTATAGCAGAGCAGAAGTGTCTGTATCTGCCTGTTTATTTTAGTTAAATATAACTTACAGCACTTATAGCCCTCTATCAGTGCATTCCATTTGCCCATTGAATGTCCCAAAAGGGCAGAAACCCTGAAGTAGTAAAGCAAACAGCTTTTATTCAGGCAGAACGTTTACAATTGTTAATGTATATTAATGAACCCCAAACACACAAGTTCTATTCCTTCCTGTAAGCAGTTACAGGACCAAGGTTGATGTTGCTGGGGTGTGTGAGCACATATGTCTGTCTTATGTGTGGGTATGGGTTTAATACTGGGTTACGAAATTATTTCCCCCCTTATTAAAAAATAACCCCCCCTTCTGGGATCCTTTTGGCATTCTCCAATGTTAACATAGGCTGGGAGAAGGGAAGGGATGAGACCTGGGGTGTTCTGGAGCTGGTGCTGCCACTGATCAGTCCACAGGATGGACTGATTCTGGGCTTTTCAGTCTTTCTCACTCCCCAGCTCCTCGTCACCAGCTCAAACCTGGCAGGTGGGAGCTCCCCAATCTGATGGGAACCCAAACCCTTGTGGAACGACCTGCAAACAGCCCCTGTGGCCCTGAGCTCCTCGTGTCACCCTGGCACACTCACTGAGGTGAAACACTCACCTCTGATGTGGTATTTTTGAGCATCACTAAGAAAACTCACCACCTAAACATCAGTGTTTTACATGAAAGTCTTATCCATAAATTTGATTCTCCTTCAGGATACATGATGTTGGAAAAAAGAGTGCAATTAAACACTGAAAATGAAAGTAGAGCAAAGCAAGGATGTTCCAAGCCAAGGAAATCATCTGCAATACTACTTTATTCAATGAATTCACTCTCTGTTGTGTCTTTGCTCTCATAACACATAAAGAAACCACGGACCTAACACTTTTCCTTTTTTTTTTTTTTTTTTAAATACTAGCTGTAGACAAAAATAGAAGGCTTAACTACATTTTTACTCTGCTGTTCTTGTTAGGTGTGGGCACCCACACAAACTGCTAAATAAAAAATGTTTCTTGTTCCAGAATATATAAACTCACTTTGAAATTCCCTGTTATTCCTTACAAAATTTGGTTTTAATATATTTATTCTGCCCAGAGTGATCTCAAAAGCAAGTCTAGATGAAACACAAATGGTCAGGAAATCATAACATGATTTTTGTGGTTTTGGTTTTTTTTTAACCTTTTAAAAACCCACCTTAAAATGACAGCACTGGTGAGTGTCCACAGCCAGGACATCATGGAAGGGGGTGAATGCAGCTCTCACTGAGGCAGTGACCTTCTCCAGGCGGTTTTCTGCATTTAGGGTCCATGCATGAGGTCTCTCTGGAAGGAGCTCATTGCTGTGACAGGGCCCTAAATTTCATTTTCTTCAAATATGTGCACAACTTTGAAATTTGCTTTGTATAAATACTTCCTGGCAGTGAAATGCAACTTCTCAAATAGCCAGTGAAAGAACACAAAAGGAGCAGAAACCAGGCTACAAGGAATGCAAACATTCACAGAAGATATTGTACGTTATGTACCTAGTTCTGGTGAACATCATCATTAGGCCATTTCACTGGGATGCACAGCATTAGCAGCTCATGTTGGTGTTTTAACAAAACTATTAAAAAGGGAATATGTCGTAGGAAGGGAAGCAGAGGGGAACACAGGTGAAGAGAGACCTCGTATCTACATTACAGATGAATATAATCCTCCAGGAAAGCCAAATCTGCTCTCCTAGCAAGAGCTTGGGAGACTACAGCTTTTACAATGCCAGCTCATGTAGGAGGAAAAAGAAAGATGTAAAATCTTTGCCAGGGCTTCCTATAGTGCAGTAGTTCCATTATTATTATTAAGTATCTTCCTTTCAAAGTTTTCTGGATTTCTTAAATGTAACAATAATTTTAATAATTACAAACCCAAGAATACTACTTCTATGGCCAACTGTGTTCCCTGTTTTCCTCCAAGCTAAAGCTCTGCTTTCATGTAACACATAAAAGAGCAATATTGCTCTGATGAACTAAGACACATGAAATATCTAATTAACATTAAAATATTGTCTCTTGTCATTAGCTTCATTTGCACTTTAAGTGTCAGTTCTTGAGAGGGGGGTTCAGAAGCAATGACCTGGCCCTTGAATGAAAAAAAAAAAATCAAGGAAGCAAGGCAGAAAGGAGAAAGAAATGCAGTGTAGGATACCATGTTCCACACACAGAGCTGCTTTCCTGGGCACTCGGGCTCAAAGCAGGATTCTCCATAAATAAGAGACACTCTTTTCCCTCTTCTTTTTGTTTTCCCAGTAGTCAACCTCCTCCAGACTTCTACAGAGGAATGACTTCTGGCCATGAGATGGGCAGAGGGGCAGGGGCTGATGGGGTGACACCCATCTTTTCCCTTTCCCTGTGTACCCACTTGCCCAGCATCAGCTGATGTGGCTCAGTCAGCCTGGCCAGGGCTTTTCTGCTCTGGCTGGGAGCTGGTCCTGAGACATGCACTCACCTTTTGAGAGTGCCTTGGCCAGGCCACGGACAGAGTGGCACCTTTGGGGGGAAGACATCCTGGGAATCTGCCCACAGGTCACAAAAACTAAACCCTCCCACTGGCAAGTAAGGCAGCTTGACGACTCTAATTAATTTATTCAAACAGATAACCTTTTGTGATCGTCCTGATGGGAGCAGGAAGGCAGAGAAAGATCATTACTTTCATTTTAAACTGACCAGTTTGTTAATCAGGTTTTGATTATTTATGTTGCTAGGAGGTTTGTGCCAAATGAGAACTGTGTTTGTTTATTTATTTATTTATTTATTTGCTTGTGTGCTTGTTTTGTACCTGGCACTGAAACATGACAGATCCCTTCTCAGCATTCCTTCATCACAACATCAGGGCACAAGCCCCACAAAACAGCATGGAAGTGGATGTGGACACTTTCCAGCCCAGCTCGAGGTCAGGTGGAGCTGCACGTTCCGGGCTGGATTTTTTGGCTCTCCCGGACTGTGGGAAGTTTGTCTCATTAGAGGGGAGAGCTTAGCTGAGATACTTGGAGCAGACGCTCGCCTCCAGCCGCCAGCAATTAACGTGAGCTCAGACAGGGGTGTTTATCTCTGGTCCATGTCTGGTAACAACTTTTTAAATTAAAATCTCAAGGTCTTAAGCAAGCAGAGAATTTTTCCTGTGAAACGAAGGACAAATATAATTTCTACAATACAGCACCAATGCCATAAACAAAATAAGCTTTCCTCCCATCATCCCCTTAGAAAGACCCACTAATTCGTTTGGAGTGTGATTACTTTTTTTCTTTGTTCTCAAGTTGGTTAGTGCAATCTATTAATAGCTCCACAAATTACTCCTATTTTGGTCTTCCCTCTTCTTGGGAAGGCAGGAGTTCTGAGAAAAAATACTGTTCTGTCCCCATTTCCTTGATCAGGAGAGTTCCATCTGCTGGGGCCAGGGTGAGCTGCCTTTTGGGGTGTGCAGCCTCCTGCACCAGCCAGGGACTGCCACCCTTTCCCTCCCAAAGCTGGAGGAGAGTGGTCCCTGCTGCTGCTCGGGACAAAGAAGAGCAGGAGAAAATCCACACGTTTCGCTGGAAACACTCTTCTCCCATAATCTGTAGTGTCTGTGTGTGCTCTCTCTTGTGCCTGGACACCACGATTAAATGCCAAAACATGTAAAACTAATTGTATCCAGGTAATTCCCTTAGTCAGCACACCTCGTGGTTGCGTTGCTGTTATTCCTTGCCATTTGTAGGTCAGGATCTAATGGATGAGCTTTACAGGCCTGCATATTTCTTTTTGGAGTTCATTAAAGCCTGAAGCAATTGCACCTTAACATTTCCATGCAATTGCAAATTTGACCTCTGGCAACGGGCCTTGCGAATCGATTCATTTCCAAACCAGTTATGATTTGTCGTCACTGGAAAGTTTTGGTGGGGGGAGTGCCCACCTCTGAGCCAGCTGCAAGAGACAGCCCCAGAGCAGGGCTTTGCCTGAGCCACAAGGACAAATGGAAACCGGGAGACAGTTCTGACACTTATTAAATACAGTTAATTATTTAAGAGACATCAAGTTTTTCACATGTTAAAAATTGATGGCAAAACAACCGAACGCACCCTATGTTTGGTTAACACCTAAAATTTGACTTTGACCCTCTGGTTCCAAAGCAAAGAAATTCACAGTTAAAGCTTCATGTCTGAGCAATACACTGTGTCTAACTCACACTGTTTTTACAAAGGGTCTGTGCACAATTTTAAGTGCCATATGTCCAGGGTAAGGAAAATAAACAGCAACAAAAATATAATTTTTTTTTTTTTTAATAATACAGGGATTAAAATCTTTTAGAACATAATCTACAGTAATGACTCTGTCTGATTACAGGTCTCCATTTTCCCTGGAGGTTCAGTTAATACTCTTTCAAACTATTGTAACATGAGCTAAAGGTTGAGCTTTGTTTCTTCTTTTTTTCTTTTAATACATTGGGATATATTAGGTTTGTGGAACACAGACTCCTAAATCAATGCTGGTGCACATCTAAGGTCCAAGTGGTATATTTAACGTATTCCTTTGGTTAAAAATAATTAAAATTAGGTATCTTTACATTTTTAAACTGAAAAGTTCACTTCTCCTGATGTCCTGATTGCAAGTGTCTATAAGTGCAAACATGTAAACTGAACAGGAAATTGCATTTATTTTTCGGCATAGCATAGCTGAAAATCTGCCTCAACCACAGAGCAGAACCAGACTGGGAACAATTACAAGAGTAGGCCATGAGTTTGGAAAGACCCTTGATCTTAAAATTCTTTTTTATCACTGCTGCAAATATGTGAAGATTCAGCTTTCAGCCACAGGGATCTGCTCTATTTTTACATGACGGACTAAAGGTGTCTTTACTACAAGCTGACATTCTGTGCGTAGGTGCTTACTAAAGGTGGTTGTCTCAGGAAACTTCAGCTGGCACAGTACCAGAGAGGCTATCCAAAACACAGGCATAATCTGATTAAGATTTTATTATTTAAAACTAATGCTTTAACACCCTCCAGAAAGCAGCTAGCTGCACATGCATCATTCACCCTTCTGCCAGTGTCCCCCAAGAAGTACTTTACTGCTCACTGTTCAAAATAAACAATGACTGTGAAATACATTCCTCACATGTATTTCTCACTGCCCTGCCTTCAGTTTCTCAGGCTTCAAAGTATAATCCCACAAACAGCTTCCAAAAATTTGAGATGTGTTGAGCAACAGCAGATAAAAAATTAATAAATTTATATACCTATTTCTAAAACATTCGCTATATCTGCATTTTGCCTACCAAACAAGCTCCCCAAATGAAACTTTTGCCCTCTTTCTGCTTGTTCCAGGAGAATAAATCCAGTTTCACATGACTGAGTAAAATAGTTAATCAAGAGAAACTTCCTTTAATGTGTGGCCATGACAGCATTACAATTTAGTTGAAAATGATAAAAGCAAGCCTTGGTCCAGGTCTGTGAAACCACAGTGAGATCTGTCCTCCCTGATCCACAGAAAAATTATCAGCACTGTGGCTTTTGTTAAGACTTTTCATGCAAGATGTCATTTTTCAGGAATGTACGGTAGTTATCTTGTAGTGAATGCAAACAAAGTTATGAAGTCTACAAATTAAAGTAAAGATGAATATCCTGTTCTTAGGCTAATATAATATACATCATTCTATATTTCCATATCAAAATTTCATCTATTTTAATATAAAATAATTATACCAGATAGGATTTCCATCTCAGACCGTGACAAATGTCTTATCTCTACATGAGGCAGCACCTCTGGTGGTCCTCACCACCCTTCCTAGAGCAAAAGGAAATGAACCCTGCCAGCTGCTGGGACCTGGGCCCTTCAGTGGCTTTCAAATTACTGCATGGCAGCTCATGGGTGCAAGAACATTGCTTAGATGAGATTCTCTCAATATCCAGCCTGGCTAGTTTTCACTCTCCTCATGTCCCCACAGTTTTTCTGTGACAGTCCTGAATGGGGACCTGCTGAGGAGATGCTCCTAACTTGCTCCTCATTCAGACGAGCAAAGGGAAACTCTCTTTGAGTTTGCATTGAGCTCTTTTGAGTCTGCACTGTCAGCTGGGCCTGTCTCCTCCAAAAGCTTCTGGGGTGGCAATGAATCACTGGCATGGCACAGAGGTAAGGCTCCTCACCACAAAAAACTGTAGCTGTGCTAGCACAAAAGAAGTGTTGCCCTTTCTGTGAACATGTTGTTCTGCCACTTCTGGGAGCTCCTGGCTGCGGACCAGTGGAGACTTGGGTGCATACACGGAGTGTGATGCAGTGCCATGAAATCCTGGCACTGTATCCCTGAAGCCCTGGAAGCCTCACAGCAATCTCAGCAGGGCAATCCATTTTGGCGAGCTTCCTGGATGCTGCACTGACGCTGCAGATATTGCGATGCCTCACTTGAAGAGCCTGCTCATTGGGAGCTATCCTGGGATACTCACAAAATGCTCCCAGGGCTTGCAGAGGTGTGTTTTGCACAAACAAAATCACCATGTTTTGCAAAATCTCAGCTTTGGACATTTTACAGCAAGAAAACTCAATTATGAAGTAACACCAGCAATGTGAGGACGACAGCGGCATCCAAATTCCTGCTGTCCTTTTGCTACTCTCATCATTTTGTATCAGGTTTGTGTGGCAAGGGGGCAGTTCTGTGATGCCTTCCGTGTGAGACTGCCAGAAGCTTCTCCTGTGTCCCATGGAGCCAATGCCAGCAGCTCTGAGAGGGACCACGGCTGGCCAAGGCTGAGCCCATCAGTGATGGTGGTAGTGCAGCAGCTAGAAAGAGGAGTGAGAATATGTGAGAGAAACAGCACTGCAGACACCAAGTCAGTGAGGACAGAGCGGCAGGAGATGCTCCAGGTGACAGAGCAGAGATTCCCCTGCTGCTCATGGTGCAGACCATGGTGAGGCAGCTGTGCCCCTGCAGCCAATGGAGATCCACAGGGGAGCAGAGATCCCCCTGAAGCATGTGGAGGACCCCACACTGGAACAGGGGATGCCCGAAGGAGAATGTGACCTCGTGGGAAGACCACCCTGGAGCAGCTCCTGGCAGGACCTGTGGTCCCACAGAGAGAGAACTACTCATGTTGGAGGAGTTCATGGAGTACTGTCTCCCATGGGAGGACCCCATGCTAGAGGAGGGGAAGAGTGTGAAGACTCCTCCTCCTGAGGAGGAAGGAGTGGCAGAGACAATGTGGGATAAACTTGACCACAGCCCCTCTCCCTGTCCACCTGGACTGTTGTGGAGGAGGAGATAAAGAAAATCTGGAGTAAAGTTAAGCCTGGGAAGAAGGGAGGCTTGGGGGAACATCCTTTAAAGTCTTGGCTTTATTTCTCATTATCCTACTCTGATGTGATTGTTAAAAAATTTATTTTTTTCCAAGTTGAGTCTGTTTTGCCCTTGACAGTAATGGGTGAGTGATTGCTCCCTCTCCTTATCTTGACCCATGAGCCTTTCTTTATATTTCCCTCCCCTGTTCAGCTGAGGAGTGACAGCCTGGCCTTGATGGGCACCTGGTCTGTCCCCCCAAGGGTCAGCCCATCACACATTTGTAAAATGGATATATCTGTTATCACCCACATCAAAGGCAACATGTGGGGCAGCAGAGGGATTTAGAGACACTTAATAACTGTAAAGTGGTGACAATACAGAGATGGTGTTAGGAAATAGCAAAGTATAACTTTGGCAGGTGAATAATTTGCGCCCCAAAGCCATTGTGAGCAGGAAGTGACCTGTTGTGTCAGTTTAGCTACCTCTGTCCACTGGGCTCTAAATGTCACACAAATAAATAAAGAAATGACAGGTAGAGTATTTTTAAATTTCAGAAAATCCTGCCTCATTTTCCCATGGAAATGAATTGCACTTGCACAACTTGAGCAAAGGCAACGCTCCCTTTTACCTGCCCACTAACCAGTTGGTTCTAATGAGGGCATTAAGAGGCTACATGCAGAACAGCAACTAATTCATCTTCAGTCACTCTTTTGAGTTTTTCTAGTACTCAATCTCTTCCTCTGCAGGGTGAACCCTCAAGTGCTCAGCACTGGAAGTGCTCTTCCCAAACGCAGCACAAATGCGACGCTGTCTACAGGATGTGGCTGTGACATCGGTCCCCCAAGAGAAAGCACCAAGTCATGAAAAGAAGTCAAGTCAGTGCTCCTGTCTCTGAAGGAAATAACTAACTCGCTGTCATGTCACTAGCAAAATCTGAAGGGACTGTGATTTCAGGAGTGGATTTCTGAGTACCCTGCTTTGCCCATACACAGTATTTCTGTCTTTCTTTTTTATTAACCACAACTAAATGAACCTCAAAAATTATCTGGACTGAATGACAACAAAACAAACTAAAATTAGTAACAGCATACTCATTGCCTAGGGCAGTGCTGAACTGATGGCTGATGTGATGGTGACAGACAAATCCTTATTCCCATTCTAAATTCTGTCTACTAAATAAATAAGTAATGCCATCAATAGCATTTCCAGCAATTGCATCCACCTCCTGCAACTTTTACACTATTATTGTATTGCTTGACTAACTCTGCAGCATAGCTGGGTACCTGGTCTGACTCAGAAGGAGCTCTGCAGCCAATAAACTCATGACGAAAGAGATTGGACAAGTTAGTGTGAGGTATTTGATGGATAATATCCTATATTAGTCCTTAGTAGAAATCCAGTACTTGTCATGTCTTTTATTCTTCTACGCCAACCTTCTGCTGTGAGGAAATATTTTCTAGATATTCCTGATGTATTTCCTTGTTTCTCTCCTGGTTTTCTTCATATCAACCCTGATAACAGAAAGAAAAAAATAGTATCTGAATAGCAACCCATCTCGACAGAGTGACAAGCAACAAAACAAACATAACAGGTCACACCAGAAGTAGCTAGAAGATCTGGGAAAAAATATATCTGGATCTAGGCAAAGTTACCTGTTCCTTTCAAAGGTTTTAGGCAGATAAGCGGAGTTATCCTATTTTGGTTTTTTTGATTTCTCAGTGACTGAAGCCATATTTTTCCTTTTGTGTTCATTAGAAATCACTTTCATAAGAACAGGATTGAATCTGAAGTGTTTGAACACAACATGCTTCTTCCAGTAACATGAAAAATGCCACTTGCCTGCCCTACTGCAGAGGGGCTTCAATACAACCTCTGAATCATCTCCTACTGCCCTAGAATACAGACCACTATGTATTACATGACTGGATGTAAGAATTTCATCATTTTAGGAACTTTTTGAGTATTATCCATTTAACTTCCCCTCTGATACCTCTGCTTTTCTCTGGTTTCAGACTCATTGGTACCAGCATTGTTCATCCTGGGGATTGCTCACTGAATAGCAGGAGAGCTGAGAGCCAGTCTCACAGCCTGATTGTGCTCCCTCTTGCTCACCATCCATCAGGATGCAATGGTGGGATCCATCCCCAGATAAAGATACCTCTAAGGTTCCCCTCATATAATTAGGCTACAGTACAGTTCCACTGGGGCATTTGATGAGTACAGACTCCCTCTCTGAGCTCCTTTCTTCAGCCGGTACTTCCTGGTGAGGTTTTCTGAAACCCCACAGCTGGGGTTTGAGGCTCTAAGGTATTGCAGCTCTTTTCCCAGACACTGAGCTAGGCATGCTATCTGTGAAAAAGAGAGAGTAAAAATGAAGAGATTCAAATCCTACAGGAAGTGATTTAAGTCCAGCACATGCTTTGTAGCACACTTAGAAATAAGGAGTCTGATTTCCATGCAGATATGTAACGTCCCTTAGGCAATTCCTCATAAAATCATGCTATATTATGGACAGAACAACGTTCCCTATGATGGAATGCACAGAGCTCTCACCTTCTAGAAACTGACTGTCCTGGTGAGACTCGAAAATGGCAAATTGGCTTTGTTTTCCTTTGTCCAGGGCTACCCTCCAGTGCAGCCATCCAACGAGGCTGGGTGGCAGATACCTCTGTGGTGTATGTTCATAACATTTACAGCATCAGAGAGAACTCATCAGTTCTATGTAGACTTATTCCTCCAGCTATCAAGATTTTCAGGAAGGGCAAGCCCCAAGGTCTTCAGCTCATGGGGCCTTGCTCAGGACTATTGAAAGGAATCTGGCTGGTGTCCAGAATTTTTTGCACAAGGTTTTGCAGCTTTGCAAATTCAGTTTACAGCATAACAAAACCCTCACTGGGAAAACTCACCAGGCTGCAAGGAGTCTTCATGGTGCTAGACAATTTAGTGGTAGCATTAACCTCGCCATAAAAACATGAAGATCTTCATCTAGACACGCTTTTAGTAGTTATAAAGATGTACAGCCCTTTCACAGTGGATAGAAATGTCGGGTTTGGGTCACAAAAGTCCTCAGCTGGATTAGAGTCCAAGGTGGTGCTGAAGATATATATATACATACATATATATATGTACACACACACACAATCCTCTTCTGCATCACTTTGTGTGAGTGTTCTGAATCATTTGTTATGCAATGGCCCTGAAGGAAATCCATGAGGGCCAAACAGCTGATAATAATGAAATCGAGAAACCACAAAAGCATATACGGTCTAGGAGGTAAGGAAGAGAGGAGTCAATGGGTGATTCACTGAATCTATTTATTTTGAGATTACATGAAAATTCCACTTAAAAACTGTGCTATAGAAGATATCTCAATTGCACTTGCTTGTACCCTTAACTTGGAGATACAAGAATTCTTTGAGATACAGAGTTCAGTTCCCAGTTGCACACAGAGATGGTGCTTTCTGCTTTTACTAGTATATTCATTACATTCTTGTGCAATATGAGCTTATCTATTTATATGTACCTGTTTGGTCCAGGAAAAATAAGTTTTGGGTTGTGTTTACTTAATTTAAAGGGAAAATAAAGGACTCTAAAAACAATGAAATCAACAAAAATGAGATTAAGATGGAGACCAGTTAGAAATTAATCTTCCAAAAGACACATAAAGATGTCTGTACGTTTCATTTAAGAATATTATTTTTTCCAGACAATGATATATTAAATAACAGAGATTTTGTAAACCTTCATGCTATTAAACTGCTTAATACTAAGAAGTCAAACCGATAAGGCGCTTTTACTGGGCCTTCACTCCGTCCCACCAACATAACCAGATGGATTAAGGTGAAGGAATAAAATCATGCTATGAGGATACCATTAGTATGACTCATACCTGAGTCTCCCCAGAAATGAAGAGTTTGGAGGAGACAATTGTCCTTGAAGCACTGTCTTGGCACTTCCCCAGGAACGGCTCTGGTGGAATAAAGCCATGAGTGAGAAATACCAAAAGGTGTAGTGACATTGGGATGCTCCTCCATGCATGGTCCTTGCTTGTGCATCTCAGGGGTTGCAGGTGTCCAGACTGCTCTCTCTGAACCAAAAAACCTTTGTTCTTTTCCTAGTAGAAAAAATTGGTTGAACCTACCCCTTTCCTCATTCCCCTTTTGGAAAGGGAAAGAACTTTCCCACTGAACTTTTCGAGCCCTTATACCACTACTGAAAAATGGCAATCAGGGAGTTTTACACATGGCAACCAGAGGGGTGATGAGGCACAGGCGGTCATTTGTGCATTTCAGTAGTTTTGAGATAGCCTAATCAATGCTTATTGGCTTTGATTCTCCCTAGTAGCGAGCAGAGGTTACACAGGCAGACTATTGAAACAATCAAATATGGATTTAGGCATAGAATTTTGAAGATTTGTGACTTTGTATTGACCAATAACAGAAATGAACTGCAATTATTTTGATATTTGAGATGGTTGTATTAGTACCAACAATATTTAAGGTGAACTTCAAAAGTTGTCTTTGTCTGCTGCTGAAATAAAAGGGTCTTTCCTGTCTTTGTGTTATATTTCATTACAATGTATGATTACCTGTCCAGAACAGATCTCTTAGAAGGGAGCAAGAGCTATTGTCAGATTAACTAGAGCCATATGTCTGCAGCATAAATCCATATAATGGAGGGGGTCACTTACATGGGAGGGTGGATGGATGCCCCAAAGAAGAAACAGAGAGTGAGAATAGCTGCCAAGCTGGAAATACAGAAACCTTTTTACCAGATGAAGTCTTACACTGTTTGATAACAGAGCATTGGAGTTTGCATTTAGGCAGAAGCAGGCTTGGTGTCATGCTTTTGGGTCTGGATCCTGCAGAGTGATGCAACAGTCCATGGCAATAGACTACTCTGTGGCATCTTTAATCTGTAGGTTTTCACATGCTGTCAGGAAAGCTTGTGCATTGCACAGATTGTGTGTCAGGTCTGCACATCTCAGAGGGCTCTGATGGGAAATTGAGCATGACCAACATGCCCAGGAGAACCACTGGACAAAAATGGTGCCTGGGACAGCTGCAGTGCACATCTCAGAATCCTCTTTTTGGGGCAGAGTACTTACAATGAAACTCTGCAGATGGGCTTGCCCTGAGAACTCTTCAGCCTCTGAGGCACATCCTGGGTGCAGGCACTGCTCCTTGTCAAGGATCTGGCCCTGTCTATACCAGGCTAATTATTAAGTCGTCTCCTTCCCATTAACTTGTGAGGAAAATTACCCTTCTGAGTTTGAATGACAGAACAGCATTAAGAATATGCACCTTTTTTTTCTTAAATCAACCAAACAGAAAATTCACAATGAGGATGATCTTGTAATTACACACATGTCAGAACAGAGAGCATGATAGTTTGCTCAGATTTCTTTGAACGTTTCTTTAGAAGAATTTGGGAGGAGAGAGGGAGGGAAATGTTCATTGTAAATCAACTTTGGCATGAAACTTTTGTAAAAAGGTGCCCAACATGCATTACATTCTTTGTTCTGTGTTTTTCCTACATACAAAGGCTTGACAACCTGCTATTCTATGATTGATGCACTTATTTCTTCTAAAGTATCACTAACCAAGCATATCATTTTTATACAGTAAGTGTGTATTCAATTTCCTACAGTTTGACTGCTAAACAGGCTCAATGGTAAAACAAATATATACTGCTGCAGTGCACTGTTCAGGGGGACCAATGGAAAACTTTGGAATATTTTTCATTCGTGTTTCCTTTGCTTTTAGTGGCAATGAAATCACAGCAGGGGCACATGCTAACTATCCATATTTTTATGAAAGTTGTACTGTCATTGGGTAAAGTCTCCAACTACTGCAGACTTTGTACAATGTTAATAGGAATATTATGATTCATATATTCTTGCACAATAAAGCAGAATGACATATCAGGTTTGCAGGCTCTCCTGACAAGGTATGAGGTATTTATCTGGGTTTGTACACCACAGGCTTATCAGCCGAGTATCTGAATGACTATTGACATCATTATCATTCATGTATTCATAAAATGTTTAGGGGTTTCCTGGTTACATTCTACGAAGTATGGAGTTGCTCCTTCTTCGTGTGAAAGAAAATATAAACTGAAAAAAAAAGAATTCAAACTCCTGTAGGCTTAGCATTGGATCCCTGGCACTCCAGGACCGGGCAGGAGGATAATGGATCTATGAGAATTCATGTATGTTTATGATGTACGAGGCATTTCAGCTGACATTGAATCAGGTCAGTGGGTCCATTGGGCAGGATGCAATGTCAATGGAACTGTTATGTATTATTGATGTCAGTCACAGAATAGATAAAAACATTAGCCAAATAGCTTCCATTGCCATTTCCTTTTTTTTTTCCTCAAATGACAAAAGGCACCGGCTCTCATTAAACACAAGAGGCCTCCAATGTTTCTGATTCTTAGTTTTGACTTGGAGCAAATTTAGGAAATTAGAATATACTGACAAAACAATATTTTTGTATGAGAAGAACGGCTTAACTTCTTTCACTTATATTTTCATATGTGGAATAAGTTTTGCCTGCAGAAGAGAAATCTGCTCACTCTAGGTCCAGTTCTGCAAATTGTTAGGCATATGAGTCTTTTATTCACTACATTTTTGCTTATCTCCAGGTTATGAATTACTATACCAATGAATCTATAGGAATAATTCTTATGTACATTGAAAGTAATATGAAACTGCCTGGTCTGTGACACTGAAGCACACATGTAAAAATTAAAAGCTTTCAGCGTGGATTATACCCATTTTACCCAACCTTTTACCTTCATATAAGGCATTGCTCCCTAGACATGTAAACTGCTTAGGCAGCTGCCACAACTAACCCATTCCTAAGTTAGCATCCTTAAACCCCACTAAAATCTGAGCTGTGTTTTAAACACCATGTTAAAAATAGGTATGTATGAATAAATATTTTCAAGATTTAACACCTTATGAGGAGGGAAATAAGTGCTGTGGGGTATGCTGCCCAAAGACTACAGACGGTTTCTTGGCATTCTAGATTATCCCAATCCCCTTTGTGACATTTTAAAACTTTAAGCAAGTAAGTAACACCATAAATTTCAACAGGGCTCTGTGTGCTGAGATACAAGCACTTAAAGGTTGCACATCTTCCAAGCACGACCCATACACTTGCATTTGCCAGTCAGTTCCATAAAGGGATAGGGAAAGGTATTTACCTAATTTACATGCTCGAAGTGGTTTTGTGCTTGTACCTTTGGTGGGCCCATCTGAGATTTACACCTTTGTTCCTGCATCCATGGAAGATAGCTTCATTCAAAGCAAAATACAAAATTTCATTTAAGTAAGGATTATGATCTCAAACAAATATGATGAAGTTAAAGGAAATGCATTCAAAAAATGATGTGTCTCTTTGCTTGTTCCTGTCTAATGAAGGGTTTGTTTGATCCTTTGCTATGGTAAAGATTTGTCCTATTGCTTGATTTCACCATGATGTTCAGAACACCCTGTGACAATTGGTAGCTTTTGGGCACAAAAACTCCCCAGGAATTCCAATGTTAGATATTTGAGCCCTTGTCAGTAAACTGGCCTCACCTCTGAAACTGCAGGGATTTACCAAGTAAGGAGTTTTAATAATGACACAACCTGCTTGAGACTTTGTTGATTTTCACAATATTCCTATGTAAAAAATATATTTTTCTTACTCCCATCCCCTGCAACTTATCTTTGCTTCCTAGTTCTTTGTTTTGAAGTAGGAATGCTTACAGGGTCTTTGTAATTTGTGTACTGAAATTGTTGGCAAAGATAGGCTACCACTATACATAAGTGTTATCTTCAGAAGTGAAAGCAGAGTAATAATCTTTCTCTCCTCACTCCCAAAGAGATACCACTAATTAGGAATTCTTTGATCCCACCGTCTCTGAGCAGAGACCGCTACAGGAAAGGTCGTCAGGCCCCTGGCACAAGTATTCAACCTCTTACATGTAAGTGGAGCAGGTTTTACAAAATATAGTGTCATTGCTCTGAATAATTTATTTGAACAGTTGCTGTACCCATCTTGGGTACCCAGCGTCTACCATTTATTACATTTGTTGTCAATGCCACAATTCCCTCCTAGTTCCGAATCAGAAATAAACATCAACCAATAAACCTTCTTTAGATTCACTGGTGGTGCAATGTGCTTGCTCCAGTCCCATAGTCCAAGCTGGATTTAAAGGATGAAATAGCCACAGGAAAGTGCAAGAGGTGGTTTTTGGTTTTACCTCATGCTCCTAACAATGCAGAAGCCAAGCAAAACTACAACAGGTGATTCTTCTCAGTGTGTTTGAGACTGTCCCCTGGGTGGGTGAGAAAATGTCGTTTGCCTCTGTGTCCCCTCTGCAGAGGTTCCCCACAGCCCCAGCAGCATGAACAGGGTGAGCTCACCCTGCAGGAGCCAGGCTCACCCCTCTGCCCCATAAGCTGGCAACGCAGTGAATTTCACATGCACATTCCCCATGATATAACTCTATTTAACAAAGACTGCACACTATATGTTCCCTTTCCCAAGTCTTTCCTTCCCTGCTAGCAAGTGGCTGTTGCAGTTAATCTAAGGAGATTGCTCCTAGGCTCTCTTTGCTCACAAACTCTCTTGTGCTGTAAAACAGATAACCGAATTTTTTTATGGCCAGGTTCTTAAAATATTTTTAAACTTGTCCTTCCCCCCTGCCCCAAGCCTTTTGATGTAAGGAGAAAATCTCACACAGTGCCTACCCTTATCTCCCCAAGAGAAAACAAAGAGAGTTAAAGGCAAATGTCTTCTGCCGAGACTGCCTTTTCTGTGCTGCTCTCCCCACTGTGTGCCAAATAATGGCATCTGTTCCTGCTGTTCTTTAGTTCCCCCATCCAGCGTGTTTTCAACTTCCTGTGAAAATTTGTGGTTCTTAAATCCAAAGGTCGTGTTTAACACTTAAGTTCAGTTTGGAAGGATTTGGATTTGTTTCTCATAATTTTTTTTTTTCCTTAGCTCTCTTTTGAGAGTAGACAAAAGGCTTTCACCCCCTCTTTGCATTCCATGTTTTACACACTCCAGCATACATCTCTGCAAGTTTGGGTTAATACTCTGAGAAATATCCATTCATGTATTGATAAGGATTAAAGGATTGCTCTTTCCATGCCTTCACACTTCTTCAGTGTGTTAGCAGCACAAGCTCCTCTCACATAGCCCTCATTTTATGATAAGTCTGCAGTATATAGGAATTCCCTCTGTCAGGTCTACAAAAAAATTCAAGCTGCATGTAAACAAAGCCACATTTCTAAGCAGAGGTTCTTAGAGTGAATAGCCAAAATTCTACTCAGATGGTTTTGTGCAAGAGGAGCTGAACCCAGATCACCTAATTAATTTTTCTTATTCGTTCAAGTTGGACTCAAACTGGGATCTCAGAGCTGAAATTTTCTCAGTGAGAAAACTAGCTTTCTGCATTTAACAGGAGGGAGGCTGAGCTGGTTTGATTATTGAGGTGTTGTAGGCCTCTGTTCATTCAGCATTTCCCTAAAATATAATTTTTTAAAGTCCATATTTGTCAGCTGAACAGATTCACTGAGACACTCTGAGGCATAATTTTAGAGAGGCAGGCAGGGAATCAAAGGCAAATATAAAACTTTCTACATGGACAGAAGGAAAAAAAAAAGGATCCTCATAGTTTCCTTTCTAAAATTAAGAAAAATGATCTGTGCACATTACTGATCATTTATTTCTGTGCCAAGGAACTGGCTACTCTACTCTCTGGCAAGAGCCAGAGAACAGGATTTGGGGTTCACACCACCTGTGTCCACCACACCTTCAGCCTATCGTTTCTGCCTGAAAATTTTTCTGGCAAATGCCACTTTAGAGATAAAGGGAAAAAATATTCTGAGATGGGTAGGGATTTAATGATGTCATTTTAAAAATGTTTTGTATGTTTCATTTCTGTTCATTTGAGAAAGGGAATAAACCTCAGTTGTCTGGTGCTCTGTGCTGGCTCCCAAGATTTTCTCTGCCCTTGATTCACAGGAGTAGGCAGAAGCCTTCATGTCCTTTAGTCTGCACACCCTGTGGATCTGGCATGGTCTCTCTCATTTGGTCCCAGAATCAGATGCTATTTCTGGTCTGAAGACATTTGTTCTCAATTGCCTACACAGTTCAATAGGATTTTAAGGTACATTTGTTAGGGATTATAAAGCACCTAAAGATGTATCAAGTGGAAGGGTCAATACAAGATCAGGCTGTATTGTGTTACAGTGTGTTGCATTATGTGGTACGTCTCAATTCACTGTTGGAAACCAGATGTGGCAGACAAGCCCAGCCTCTTTTTTGAACATTTGTAGATATCTTTGAATTATGTCATCAGTGTTTAAAGATTTCCACAAAGATTTCAAGAACTAGATTTTCTCAAGTCTTCCAATCACTATCAAAACCTCAGATTCTGGTGGGTAATTGAAACACTCTATCCCAATCCAAAAAATAATAAGTGTAAAAAGAACGCTTTCATCTTTCATTCGCAATATATACGGAGCATGGTATGAATTTGCTACCTGTAAGGTGTATTGAATTTTTAATCATCTATATATTTATGGTAAAGAGTAACACATTACTTCTAGCACACAAAAGCTTATGGCATACGATTATCCTTAATTAATGGGTAAGTGCAAAGCTTTATTATTCAATGAAACTGATTTATTATCTTAATTCTCCGATGTTCTGCTTCATGTTTCCATTGAAACCATTGTTTGCACCATGGTAACCAGTAACCACCATATGTACGTGATCCCTTTTATGACCTATACGTAATTAGATTTTACTATTTTCTTAAAGCTGAAGTGCTGCCTGTGCAAGTGGCTTGGCTCCCCAGCCCTATAAAGGAGGGACAGGTCGCTCTCCGCTTTGTTTCTGCAATAGCCAGGTTGTATTTTAGTGTGTCATTATAACCCCGGGTCTATTTTTTCCCCGGCGGTCCTGCACACGTCCCCGCTGCTCCTCTCGCAGCGCCTGCCTCGCTGTCCCTGTCTCCTGAGCCTGGCACAGCTAGTTAGCTGAAAGGACGTGAGAGGAGCTGAAAGCCAGTGGGTGTCGGAGCTGCCTGGTGGAGAGATCCCCAGCTAATTGCTAGTCCTAACAGGCACAATTAGCCGCTACAAGCCCTTTGAGATGGCCCTGGGCTTCTCTCAGGTAACAGCCATCACTAGATAAAGGCTGAAATACGCTGCATTTAGAGAGACACTTGCAGACAGGGATGTCACAGGCTGCCAATTATGCTCTGCCTGTACACAGTCACTTCCAAGAACCAGACAAGACACATACACCTGAAGTTAAAGGGACAAGATGTGTACTATTTTGAACTACACAAGTGTGGGGCACGTGAAGATATAACCCTTCTCAAATTAGGTCGTGTCATCTTTTCAATTATCAGTTCTTGATCAAGTTCTGCAGTGTTTTGAACATTTACTGCAAGCAGGAAGTCCTGGAAAGCTCAGTGGGAGAGGGCTGCTTATATTTTTTCTGTATGTGATGTTTAAGCAAAGTTTCACCATCACCACACATATGAAAATGGCTTGACAGGCCTCTCTTAACCAAACAGTGATGCTCTGCCCTGTTGGGACTGCAATCCATCTATTCCTCACAGAGGAGGAGAGGCAGATTAGCATATGTAAGGATTACTTTTGAAATTAGTGAGTGCCCCCCACTTATCCATTAAAAAAAATTACCTTCTCTGAGTATCTCTGACAGTACATTCTTCCTCTCAAACTATGAACTTCTGTACAAAAAAAAAAAAAAAAGCAGCCTAGAAAGACAGCCTGAAAAAAACAACACATCAGGTTTTGAGAATGATCAGAAGAAAACAGGCAGTTCCAGGTATCTATCACAACAGAGGACTCCAGCAACAGCATCCTACAGAAAATCATTATAGATCAGTGCATAAAAATTCAAATGTTTCACAGTTGGAGACTATAAGAATTTCAAGATCTAAATCTAAGTTGTGGTCATTGGTATTAAAAAACAATTTCCAAGACACATAATGAGCACAAATTCTGGCCCCTGAGTCAACCTTAGTCAGTTAGTCACCTCCTACTCGTGCACCCATTTTAAAAGAGATTGAGATAAACTTTGTACACAAAACTTTCTCTGAAGAAGCTTCTTATTCTGTTGCTCTGAGAACTGACATGATTCTACTTCTTACCTTCAGGTCACGTATCTCCTGCCCCTGCCCTTCTGATAGAACATCAGATCTCCATCATGATGATATTAACAGCCCAATCTCATGGTATTCATCAAAATCTGTCAAACTACCTGTAACAAAACAAACTAAATATTAAGAGATTTCTATTTATTTCTTATTTAATATCTCAAACATTTCATATTTATTCCTTTTTCTTTTTAATAGCTTCTTAAAAATCATCTTCCAAATCATATCACATCTAATAGAGCAGGTTAATATTCAGAAGTCAGCTTCCCCAGTTCCAACTGATACCACATAGGAATGGCTCTTTCTGTTTAGGAAGCTTGACCAAAATTGAAGATATTAAATATAAATTTCCATTTTTTAAGACTCACTTTAAATTTTTGCAGGAGCTTTTTGATCTTAATATGGAAAGTATGCAAAGACTCTAATTACTAATTATGGAGTAGTTAAATTCTGTTAAAGGATAAAAATTACTTGACACAGTTTCTTTCACCTCCCCAGAATTAACAATGAAGCTCCAAATGAAGGCTCATAGGTTTTGTTGAGACCTTGGTGTTCTTACCTACATGGGATGAAAAGGAGATTAGTGAACGGATCAACAAAATATGTTACCTGCTCTTAGGCTTTTCTGATAATGACCTACTGATTGATAATTCCAGTGGCAGATTGTTTGACCAGATTCCAGGTAAAAGAACCTGTGCCATTTCCATTGTTCATTTTAGATTCCAGAGGCATTTTATTACTTTGTTTGTTACAAACAAATTTGTTTTACTTATAAAAAAGGAGTGGACATCCTTGAAATATATGCAAAATCAACACGCTAATATTTGATTGCAAACCAAGGAACGATCAAAAAAACTAAAAGGAAAGAATGAGTGCTCTATTATTAAAATAGCAAAATAAATAGATATACATTTTTTCCTTTTTACAGATACATTTGCAACCAAATTAGCAACAAGATCTCCTCCAGTAGAAATAAAAAAGGCTTGCACTTACCTATTAATTAAGAATAATGGAATGCCATAAGCTTTTGTGTGCTAGTGGTACTGTAATTTGTTACTCTTCACTGCAATAAATATATAGCTGATTAAAAATGCAGTGTGGCTTACATACATTAAATTCATACTGCCGTGTGTATTGATTCCCTTTGCTCATCCTGGTAGTCCACTGCATTCAGGGCAGGTAGGCTTTGACCCTCTCAAGTAAAGAAGAAAAGCCTCTGGCAAGGCAGAGAGGTTGAGGAGAACAAATCTCACGGGCTGAGCTCCTCAGTTGTCCAGATCCCATTCACCCAGGAACTCCTGCTGCCTTTCTGCACCATGGAGGGACAACAAACCAGACCCAGCTGGTCTCCCCTGGGACAGAGTTTCCCACCTCACTCTCAAGCCATCAGCTTTGGAGGTTTTAGGGACCAAGCAGGGCTCACAGAAAGCAGATCCTCCTTCCCATCTCAGAGGTTTGGTCCATTGCTCTGGTGTCCCATCTCCAGCTGTGAGTTCTCAGAGGGAATTACCACCTCCAGCTCCCCTCCTTCCCTGCTTCCCATCCTCAAAAGTCAGGGACAAACAGATACAATGGAATATATCTGGTAATTTGTACAGCAGAGGAGAAGCAAATATACCAAGGATAATGTCCTGGCAAAAATGAGTTAAATTTCCCAAGCAAATTAACAGACGTGGAACTTGTGAGCTCCTCTGAAAAAAAAAAAGAAAGAAAAAATTATTAATTATGAGAATCAGGTGACTTCTTATTCCTATGAGAAACAGGATTATTGTACACACCACTGTGTGTGCTCCTCAAACATTCTTCTACCTGTGGCTTCACACAGCATTGCAGTATTGGGGTCTTTTTACAAATTGACTAATTAGGCCCAAATCACTCCAGGTGTTGTTACATCAAATATCCCAATTGTCCTTTTCATGGTGACCACACTTGAGCTCAGAAATTATTATTTACATGCGCAATTTAAAACAGATGCATTTTAAATATACCCATATATATATATATATATATATATATGTGGCAACGATCTAAAGAATTATGCCATTGGAACAAATTAAACCCATCCAATACGAAGCTATTTCAGACTATATAGGAATTGAATTTTTATTTTAAAAGGTCTAAGTCTTCACCTGTGTGGCAGAGAACCCTCTATACATTGTTTTGCTATAAATGGTTATTTACAGGGCTTTTTTGCCTGCAAAACCAAATATTTAGAATACCACCTGTGAGAAACTGAACTTGTCACCCTTGCTGTAGTCTCTTTCATCTAATTTGGGTCAATTATGACTCTGTATGTGTTAACACTACCTACTTAATTGCTAATAATCTTAGCAGATAAGAAGGAGAAGTGAAAAGTTGGTTCTCCTGAGAGAAATCAGAATTTGCTCCCCGAGGGAAATGTAGAAGTGAAAAAGCTAAAAAAATGAACCAGAAAAAAAAAAAGATGGCTGGAGAAGTAAACAAAAGATGAGTATGCAATATTGTCCCACAGAATGATAAGAAATGTAATGATCACCTGCTCCAGGAATAAGGAATGCTGATGCCCAATTTAGTCCTCTATGCTTGGGCAGTTCTGCTGTGGGGTGAGTGGATTGCCTGGATCATGGTCAGCCAGTGGGTCTGACTCTCTGTACATGATCAATGTGGCTGCTCTGACAATCAAAGAATCCTCTACTGTCACCTCCAGAGCACTGTGACATCCAGCCAAGGAACAACCCAATGTCACAGCATTGAACAGAGAATATTCACCCTATGACTGCGTAACTAACTTTGGCACAGTAACTGCTAAATGTAGAAATACTGGGGGGGAGGGGGGAGGGGAAATACCCCAAACAAACCTGGCATTCAGATGAAGCTATTTTTAGATTAACCATCTTCCCTTATAAAACTGGTCATGTATCTTTACGAGTCCAAATGCCGGTTTTATGTATTAGCCTTCAACATACAGTGTCTGACACCAGTGATGGGGCTTCTGCCCATGACAAACTCTAAGAGCAGTGATACCAACTCATTCACTAACAATATTTTCTGCACTTGGACTTGACAGGTGTAACATTGACCACTCTGGGTATGGTGTGGTTTGTGACACCTGATAGGATCTGAAACCAGAACGGTATGGCTGTGGGCCATAAAATAAGATATCAGAAAATAGAGAGCCAAGGAGATAAATTCTGTGAGTCCACCTGATCAATCCAGCTGAGCAGAGTGCTGGTTTCCTGAACCCCAGGAAGCAGGCATGTAAAATATCTGTTCCTTGATGGGCCTGGCAGATGTGATGCCAGAAATAATTCCACTCTGATTTATTTTTTTGTAGCTTTATCTAGTTCCCTATATTAAACCTACAATCCTAAAATAATTTTAAGGCCATTTATTTTTATGTCTACCAACAGTAGAGTTACCCAAATGTTAAAAGCCTATGCTCATAGGCCCATAAAAGCACTGTTGATTAGATTGCAGTATTTCAGTTTTTAGTTATCAATGCTGACACTTTGGGAAAAAATTGAGTACAATATACTTCTGTACACATTGCAGTGTTTTTAACCATTTAGTCAGTACCACGTACATCAAATAGACACCATAATAAAACAGAAATACATTAAACATACATCTGGAAGCACTTTGTAACTGACTTCTGCTTATGAAAATGACTGTACATAATTTCATCATTCACTTTAATTCAGTCACATGCTGCAGTCAGAGGAGTCAGATAGCACACTGCAATAAGATTCAAGCATAGATTTCTCCTTGTGCTAAATTCCATGCTTTATCTGTCAGCCCCACACTTGCCATCAGTTGTGAGTCCATAACTTGGCACCAGAACCTGCAGCAGTGGTGCTGGGCACAGCAGAGGCCTGGTGGGAGGTCACAGTACTCATCTTCCAGGGTGTCCTTGCCCTGTACAGCCCAGACCACATCTCCTGGCAATTCCAGCAGCACTACGTTACCCTCAGGCAGCTTGACCAGAAGCTGTAAGAGGAAACCAGACCTTGCCTTCCACAACCAGTAAACAGCAGGATGTTTGCATAAGCTTCCTGTTCTTCTCCTTTTATCCCTCACTGCTTGGTTTGAATCATTACCTTACATGCACTCCAGGATGTATGGCTATTTTCATACTGGATGTTTTTCAGTTTCAGCCACACAAGGAATATTTACAGCAATAACAGAGGTGACAGCAGGACATTGCCAAGAAGCCCCTGCCTTCCTGCAGTGACCAATGGGGAGCTTGCTCTGAAAGGATGTGCATCTAAAAACCACAGACACCTTCCCTTATCTACTGGTATTCCTCTACAAATACCAACCAAACCCCAGCACTGGGCCCTGGCACTGAGGGGTTTTCAAGCTGTAATGTTTGGCCACTCTTGCAACATTTTAACTACCTGTCAATTATTCATCAGAGCATGGCTGAAAGGCTTAGCACAACAGGTATATTATAGCTAAAAAAAAAATAGATAGAACTTAACCTACACCCACCTACATTGTCAAAACCAACAACAAAACCCAAGCAAAATGTCTCTGGTTTCCATGACAGTGAAACTTCCAGGGACACCATTGGTTATGAAGTTTTATAGGTTGGTGGCCGTGGCTCAGTGACATTTCCAACCTTTTCTTTAACTTGTTCAATTATAAAATCAACCTCATTTAGACTGATTTATAAGCACAAACCCACAAACACTTGCTTGTTTAAAGTGTGAAGGGACATCTTTTGACTAAGCTAGAGATTTAGTTAAGATTCAGTACAATAGAAAATGTTTCCAAATTATCTACTACTCAATGATCTGAAAATACTTTATAAATATTACATTATCTAAGTTTCGGTGCAACAATATTTCATACAACAATCCAGGCAACTAAATAGAGGTATCTCTTTTCTAAGTTGAGGAATCTAAAGCACAGAAATATTAAACAAGTGTTAAATTACAAGATTTCTGTCCCAGTACTACAAGCAAACACAGATTTTTTTTTTTTTTTCTCTTTTAGTCCAAGTCTTTTTTAACTTTCAGCTTTTCTGACTTACTTCTTCCCTTTGCTCTTCAGAACAAGACAGAATATTTAGAACCTTCATGTGAGAATCCACTGCATTAACTACAGCCTGGTGAGCTGTTGAACATAAGATCATTGTCCCTTACAGACTGACTAGCTGGCTGGTCCAGCTGGCCTGAATGAAATCTCTTTCTTGATCATTGTGTTTATAGAACATATTTTGCTTTGGCACTTCTGCTACCTGCTCTTGTTTTCCATTGCTCCATGGCTGTGTAAGTGCCTGCCCGCTTCAGTCTACACTTACCCTGACAGTGCAAAAGCATTCTCTTTTCATGAAATAGATTTCAAAACCTTCTTTCCTTAATGAAATTTGTTAATTTGCATTTTCATGCTTTAAGATGAAGCCAGACAGACCACAGGGAAACTGTGTAATGGGAAGGGTCTCATAGGGGTCTAACTGGGACAAAATCATCTACCCCACCATCCATGAGCCCACGTAAAAGTTTTTTGCCTCATCACTGAAGATGCCTCAGGATGGCACAAACAGCAAATCCTCTTTAGTTTGGGGGGGTGACTGAATGTAGACAGGCTGATGAGCTCAGCAAGTGTGGAGTAATAGCCCAGAGGACAAGTACATCCTTTACTCCACTCTCCTGCAGAACACCTACCCATTGCTGCCCAGCACTAGGGAAGCAAAACCCCATTACCTGCTCTCGGAGAGAAACAGGACAGCCTCCTTTTCCTCTTCTCCCAAGTTCTAGGCCATGTGTTTCCAAAGGAAAATAATTGCAGTAAGGCTCGATGCAAATCAGCTGAGGGAGCCGCCTCCCTCTCCACAGCTGCAGCAGGAGTGCAGCAGCAGCAGCAGCAGCAGCAGGAGGAAGACCCTGGTTCAGTAAAACCACAGATTAAGAGTGATTAACCTTTACTCGGGTTTGCAGTGATCAGCAAGGCTGTAGCCAAGGGGCGACGTCCTTCCACCATCCCACGGCTCCCAAGGTGGGACTTGCTGCCGTTCTGGATGCCAACGCAGCAAACTCACAAGTTCATTTTCAGTGCGGCTCTGAGGTTTACCAAGCAATGCTGGTCAAAGCGCTGTTATTGTTTGCCAATAGGAAAGAAAAAAAGTTCTTTTTTCTTCTCTTTAAATGCAGCTGTATTTTACTGCAAAGGAGGGGGAACTGAAAATAATTTTCTGCATCAGTATTATCAATTATCCAAAGCCCATTTGTACCATTATGACGTTAATGTTCTCCCAATAGAAATATAATTCTCATTATTTTTATTGGGTTTTATTTTTATATTGCTATTAAATGCATATCACCAGATTTTCTGTTTTCTTAAACTGTGTGGGCCAAATATCCAGCCCAGTATGAAATCCTGACTTTGAAACTGTGCCCCTGGGCTCAAGCATGGATGCAGCATGCACAATGGTGATGCTGAAATTGCTTAGGCATGGGATCATTTATAGAAATAAAGCTATGCAAACAAACTTAGTGCTCTTGAATTTTACCGTAACCACCAAAGCATACTTGGTAGAAATCATATTTCCAAGCAGTCCTCTTTCTTGACCCAAAAGGACTAGTATTAGGGAGCAGGAAATGATGCCCTTCAGCACAATTCATTAAAACATACTAAGCTCTTAACAGAAAAATTCTGAAAGAACAGGAACTGTTTGAGAATATGGCTTATTTGATATTTTTCTATAGATGTTTTAGAATCAAGACACATTTAATCCCAGTTCCCTCTTCTCCAAAGGTAGAAAGGGAGGGGGTAAAATTACGTATTCCAACAAGGGACAATTTACTTTCACGATTCTGTTATAAGAGGTAGCAATTCTAGTCATTTCATGCATATTTAGTAAGTAGGGACATCCTCTCTTTCACAACGCAGTTTGTATTTGTTATAGTTAATGCTAAGATGGCATTCTTTTTGTATATTAAATCAAATGCCTAGACATAACCAAAATAAACAACACGTTTTCTTTTACAGGCATTCACACGTCTCAAGGAATAAATGCAAAGCAGGCACCAGATGAGCATGAAAAGTTCTCCAATGTGCTTGGCTTGCTCTAGGAGTATACTCACTAAAGAAATCCAGAAACAACGTGTTTGAATGCAAAACTTCTCTGCCTTCAACTCTCTTATTCATAATATTTCTGAAAGAATAATTTACCAGGTAAATCCCTCTCTGAACAATCCCTCTGGTGCATTTTGTGTTCCTGACCAAGACATGCTGCCCCTGCATGTTGTCCTGAGGAGCTGCTTTGGTCAGCATGAATAATGAAGCTCCTGGGCTGAGTCGGGGCTGAGCAGGGTGGATAAGCCCTCTCCCCGGACCTACATGATGGTCCTTAAGCAGGCTCCCAGTGTAATTTTAAACTTCACTTCATCATAATGATAGGCTACAAATGAGCCTCCTATGAACATAATAAGCACAGTGAAAAAGACAAACTACTGTAAAAAGCACTATGGCAAATACCAACTGGAACCAGGACAAAACCCAGTTAGGACATGTATTCATCTGCCCCCTGAAACTGCCCTCTAGCATGTCCATGGGCCTGGCAGAGAGACTCACACCAGCAGGCACCAAAGGGGGGGGGGGTATAAAAACTCCTGAGTTACCTCATTCCTCATTTTCAGTTTTACTTACGACCCAGTGCTCTCCCAATATATGGATTTACATATAGTAAAAGCTGACATATCAACTCTTTTGTTTCCTTTTTTTTGCCTCACAATTCCAGCTCAGAGACTTCTGTTTGCCTTAATGAATTTTGTTTGCATAGTTGACTGGCATCAGGTTAAGCAGGTATTGAAATGTGATATAACAACCTAATCAACCGTTAACAGGTATAGAAGAAGCCCTGACAAGGAACAGTCTGAAACCTGCTCATGATGAGATTCTTTCTGATAAGGGAAAAAAGAGAAGTGTAGGACCAATTTATGCATAAATTGGTCACATTTTCACACCTAGCCCCCAATTTTCTAAAAAGGGTTTAACATTATATTTATATTGATAAGCTTAACAATGTTGAACCACGACTATGGGATGATCTGTTACAATTCACATCCAAAGCGACCAGAAGGAATAATTGGAAACCCTCCAGCATTTCAAGAAATAGAAGCAGCCTTGAAAAAGATGAAAACTGCCATACAAGGTCTGGCTTTTGCTGAAATTACAACATAAATTCCGAATGAAGGATGGCCAAGAATAATTCAACAATTACAAATTCCCCTCTAAAGACACAGGGAATGCTACAAGATCAGAGAAATTGAGTCATCCCAAATGTCTTCAAATGAAAAAAAAAACCCAACATAGTAATGACTACAGGCTGACTGAGACACTTGATAGACTGTATCACTGATTGATTGCACAGAGGTTTTAGCTGAATAACCGGTTTTTATGCTATGAATATCAATAGTTGGCTACATAAATAAAAAGGATGCTTGCCAAAAAATTATGGAAATCCTGATACTCATCATCAGTGTGTGAGTTAACCTTAAGGTATATTAGACTGTCTTTAATAGCCTACAATCATTCTGACATCTTCTCCAAGGCAGGAGCACCCATAAAAGCCAAACTGATTTCCTGCACAAGCCAGGCCAACCTGTCAGGTTCAAGTATCTCAAACAAGCAAAACCTAAATATCCACCCTTTATCTGATGAGGTTGTGATTCCTTCTAGGAACAATCTTTTCCAGAATCAACTCACTCTACAGGGAGGAGGGGGCTCTCCTTGGAGCAGTGCCTCAAGCTGCACAGAGACCTAGGTGAATTCATATAGAGGCTCTTAAAAATGTATACCAAATGAAGATAGATAACAATACCACCTATAAATCAAGGCTGAAAGGCACAGAGATCCTTTCTTTTTCTCCTCCTCCAAAATTTAGCACAAAAGTACAGATGTCAGCGAATGCTGGTGCTGGTTACAGCAGCCCGGGTTTTGTGGTCTCACCATCAGCCTTTCCTTTCCCATCCCCAAATGCTGGGAGGACATCCCATGCTGCTGGCTGACCTCTTCAGGGATCTCTCCTACTAGTCCATCCCTTCTTCATCTCTTCCTTATTCCCTCCCTTCCACAGGAGTGGTTTGACCCAGGCAAGGTCACAGGTGAGGTGACAACCATGCCTGTACATGAGGTTTCTTACTCCACAACAGGCCTAGAGTAATAAAATAAACTTCAGTTGAGTGAGGTCAATCTTTTTTTCCCCAACTTGTTGTTAAACTGGAAGAGAAGGAAAGTAATCCTTACAGGATAAAGGTGCTGTATTTATTTTAAACAATTTTTTCATTTAGAATAAAAATAAATTTAAGAAAAAATTAAAAATTAGAAGGAAAATTCAGAACAAAGTCAAGCAAAATAAAACAACATTATCTGTTTTGAAAATGTCTGGATGAAATGCTAAATGAAGGCAGTGAAATGACATAGTTGGAAAACGCAGGGGTGAAACAGCAAGAAATTTTCTGGATTTCTTTAACCTTTCTTTATGTGAACAATCTAGCACAGCCAAGATGAATTTAAAAATATTTTGGTATTGCTGATTCTCTTTTTTTCACACACAAACATATAAAAAAGGATTCAAATGAAAATTTTTGCTCTGTTGTTCATGTAAATCAACACATCCAGCTGATCTGGAGAGGTCATAAACACCCTCAACCAACCATGGATGACAAATCTGAAATTAGAGCCCATCTTTGGAGATAGGCTGAGGATAATGCTGAGCCCCATCCTGAAGTCAGACTCTGAGGTATCTGCTGTGATATTGCACAGCCCCCTAAATCAGAAACCCTAAGCCATGACCAAAGCTGTGTAGTTTCTTAGGTGTTCCTGGCAACTGGACTGTAGTGCTCACCAGGATGAGCTGGTTCACATGAACAATATCTGCCATCGCTGTTTCCTCTCCCCCACCTCCCCATGAGATGAAGAAGTTGAAGCATTTTTCTCCCATGGTCCTTCCTAGTCCTGGAAGTCCCCCAGATCCCTAGTGGGCTACTGGGGCTTTGTGCAGTATCCAAGAATTAGATATATTTTAAAAGACAGTCAATACTCCGGCCTCATTTTAGATGTTGACTTTTTTCCTTCTTTTGGGTTGGGTGGAGGTTCCTATTTCTGTAAGAGTTTGGTTTATAACTGAAAAAATCTGCCTACTTAGTGCCCAACTAGCCAACTTTCCCATCAAAGACAGGGTTAGGGTTAGGGTGTATATATATATATATACATGTAGCTGGGTGCCTAAGAGCTTACTATTGCATAAACCAGTGTAATTTAAAGCTATGATGCCAGCACCTTATTTCTAAGGGATTTCAGGAGTGTGAATGTGTGCTAGAGAGTGGGTCAGAAAGAGAGAGTCAATAATTCATAGTATACTTCTACAGATACTCCTTAGAGGATCTCTAAAGTGCATCACTGACATTTATTAACAGATCCTTAGAAGACTCTCCTTGAAAGGCACAGAGACAGTATTATTGTGCCATTTTATAGAGAGAAAACCTGAGGTAGGAATTCAAAGATATGTACTATCTCACCGAGACATTAAATGAACAAGCCAAGATGGAATCCAAGCATTTTTCACTCCCAAGGTAAAATTGTACTGGAGTGCACTTCTGTGCAAGATTTCACTTATGACCAGCAGGAACCAGCAGCAAAGGTGTAGCTCAGGTCACGTGCAGTGGGTGCAGTCACACACCTGAGTGTGACCAAGGTTATCTCCACAGAAAACACCATTACCACAAAGCAGAGATCAGAGTCTACATGAAATTAATCAGACATTTTTATTTTGTAGGTTTGGCACAGGATGGGTAACATCTTCCTTCAGCAGAAAAATAAACAAGGGAACATCCGGGGTGACCAGTCCAAGAAAAGCCTGAAAAGGTTGCTGAGCTTGATGCCACGGATTTTCAGGGTTGCAGTTCTGGGCTTTGGAGGTGGTGCTGCCCCATTCATCCTTGGTGATGGTGATAAATCCCAGAAGCAATTCGTCTTCCCCTAGAAAAACCACTGCATTATATTTATACTTTTCCTTTGTAATTCTTTTTCTTTCCATGGACATAGAGAAGGAACTGTCCACCTTGAGTCAGAGCAGCATATATTTTAAATTATTAAAAATCCTTGCAATCAAGAAACAGAAAGGGAGAAAAGAAGGAAAGTAGGAAGAAGCCTGTGCAGTACAGTAAGGATGGCTGGCAGTATATGGACATTCCTCTCAAAGGAATGTTAGAACACACACTTTGGCATCTAAAATCTTCCACAACTCTTAGCCACTGATACCCTATAAAGCTGACAAGTGGCCACTGCCACCAAAGCTGTGCCAGCTCCCACCCCACTTCCCTCCAGACAAGCAAATTGCCCATCACCAGCCTGGCAGGAGAGACGTGCAGGTGGACCACAGCAGCCACCCAGCTGGAAATGATGTTGTTACCCAGGACTCAGGACACAATTAAACCACAATATTTAAGCACTGCTGCTCACCTTTGAAGAGAAAGAGCCACAATCCTGCCGTGCCTGGACATGGAGTTAGTCCCATGCGGCAATGTGGCACTGAAAATCAAAGTTTGATTAAGCTTTTTTAGTATTTTCATTATTAAATAAAGCATATAGTGGCTTCAGATATGGCCAGACTTGGTCCCAGCAGTTTCTGCCTGATGATGGTGGGCAGCAAGGAGTTTTTTACACTCACAAAACACTTGTTGGATCTTTGAATAATCCAAGACTATGCAGTAGGGCAAGACATTCCTGCAGTTCATCTTCACAAAACATGATGTCACTTATGTACAGACTCTTAATCCTATTCCTCCTCCAATTTTCCTTTCAAATATGTGTTTTGTACGGAGTTATCCATCAGACAGCACATTGTCAATGAGATGTGTCATTGCTGTGTGTGTACTCCGATAAAATGAACCTAATGCATATGTAAATCTGCCTTCTCAGGAAAAGTGTGCTGAAACACATTTGACTTGAAATCTCAATGCAGAAAGATTTAAGAAGGGTAGAAATGAAAACTCCCCAGTTGCAAGAGTGAAGGTGCAGCCCTTGAGATCCAGAGCCGCAGCCCAAGGAGGGACCCACGACAGCGGGGAAGCACTGCCAGAACCATGCACTGCCAGAACCATGCACTGCCAGAACCATGCACTGCCAGAACCATGCACTGCACCGGCCCCAGCTCCTGGGGGCCCTGCCCCTCATCCAGAGGCTGCAGGGAAGGAGCAGGTCCTTGTCCCAGCGCACTGTGGGTGCCAGGAGTGCCCGGGGCAGCAGCCAGGTAACCTCGTAGAGCACTGGGCAGCCGCGCTAATGGAATCACACAGCGCTCGCTGCTCTCAGGGTATTGCTGCAGCCTCGGCAAAGTGAGCGCAGAGACCTCCGCGAAAAACAACTAAATAAATCCTCAGCCTGCTAACACGGACCTACCTAATTGTTGGGGTGCTTTTCATATTTATTTATTTATTTATTTATTTATTTATTTATTTATTTATTTATTTTTAAAGGCAGCTCTTTGGAATGGGCTCTTGAAAGTAACCATTTAAAATAATTTGTGCTGGAAACAATTTAAGGAAAGGATTTAAAGATATCGTCAGGCAAATTGCTTTGTTGACAACAGATATTAAGTGCAGTTTATCCTGGCTGCAATTAGGCACCATTTCCCCTGTTTTATGATCATAACATGTTTTCTTTATTATTAAGGAGTTTACAAAGCACTGCAATGTTAATAGGTACCTGCTGAAAAGAGTAAAAATAGGCATTAAGGACATTAATGGAAAGTTCATCAGAAACTGCAAAAATGGATACATCTTACAATTAACTAACTCTTACTCAATATATATAACTGATTTAAAAACAAGCCAGTAAAGTTATTAGTGATGCACAAGGACATAAGTATATGGATCTTGCCATCCATATTTGCAGAATTTGCAGGAAGAAATATAAGGATCCATAAGGTGGAAGGAAATTTCCTTGTTATACCAACATGCACCTACTGTTCTAAAAACCAGTTTTTCTTAGTTTTGAACCCAAACTCCAAGTTTATATATGCCATATCTTGACTGTTACAGACTACATACACACAGAAAGGTTTTCTGCTTTGTAACAGCACCAGTGGATAGCTCTGTGGAAACCTGCTGCCTTTGAGAGCAGGGGGGAGTGTGCTTTACAGAAGAAAAGTAAAAACCAAAGCTGTTCTTGTAAAGTATTTTTATGAGAGAATGACTGTCTCTTTGGTTGGAAAGTAGAAAATATAAACAAAAGACCTTTGTGATCTGAAAATATGGTAGTTTTTAAACTGCACCTTTTAAAAGAATATCTCAAACCCTGAAAACTTGCTGCTGGATTTTGCTGTTTAAAGTAACAAGGTGCATCCTTCTTTACAGCAAGTAATATACTGAATCACTCATGCCACACATCTCTCAGAGGATGTTGTGCCTGAGTTCAGTGAAAGGCTTTGTTTTGGTTTCTAAGTGCTTTCTTGTTTATTTGAAATGGCAGTATTTACATCTCATAGCTTATTAACTCTAATCACCCAGTTCAGTAATTAAAAAAAGGCAGAGTTGTCTACTGACATTGATCACAATACAAAAAGCTGTAGTACAAAGAGTCTAATGAAATATTTTTGTAAATTGAAAAAGAGGATAATTATGAGAACAGGAAAAAACACCCTAACTGCACAACTTCTTTTAATGGCATCAATATGACATCGCTCAACTGAGGTAGTGAAGCAAAGCTGGGAGATTGTGAAGTTTGATAGGACAATGACAAATATATTTATGCTTTTGCAGCTTTCAGGTGATTTTGAGGGGTGATACCTGAGATTTAAAAAAAAAAAAAAAGTAGAATTTAATTCTCACTTTTTTATATAAAGAGTTGGGAAAGAAAAGGCAAATGAGCCACTTGCTGAAAATGGAGCAGGTGACGCTGAAATCCACCTGCAGGTAAAGGTGACTTTTCTTCATTCAAAGGAACTTCTCATTTTATTGATAACTGTCTGTTGAACATTTAATTTTATGAGATTATTTTCAAAGCAGAAAGTCTCTATATTATGACTTTTCCTCTACAAATAGTATTGTTGATGTTTCAAAGACACTATATTTGATAACTAACACTTAATGCTTACTGCCCTTTGCAAAGTATTCTGGACAGAAGGTTAGAAACTGACATTTCCAGTTGAAAATAATGCATTGTCAAACAAGAAAACTGCAGGCTATAATTTTTAACACATGTATCTATTATTTTAAACATGAAGCATTGCATCAATTTGACATTAATTTATATAATAGGGACAGAAAAGGATAATGCAATTTTCAGGGGCTATCTACATTTAATTAACTAGCACCAGTCGCCTGTAACAAAAGAAAACTCTGCTGCAAAAAATAAAGCCTGTTTGTATACCTTCTATCATGCATTATTGAAGCACACAATGTCATTATATGAAATAATAAGTGCTTAAATAGAGACAGCAACTAATAAATGCAGACACAAAACTTTCATAAAAGTTTGTAAATACAGTATTGTATGGAAATTCTGATGCATACTAGCTCTCATATGCACTGTAAAATGTTTTATTATGAAAAAAAGTGGGTAAGATACTTATCTTTTAAATTGGAGTTTAATATTTTATTAGTGCCAGGCACATAATTCTCATCAAATGGCAGGAAACTCTTTTTTGTACAGATATAAATGTCTAGAGTTTAATATTTCAAAGATAAGTACCTACTACTGCATCTATCACACTGCAGCTTAATGGAATTTACTTTTTCTTAAATATTTATACTGTATGTGTGTTTGGTTGTCAAATGATTGTATAACTACTGAGAAAGAGCTGATAAGTTGGGCAACAATCTTGCAAATTATTATTTTTCAAATTTGAAATGTTTAAAATCTTGAATACAGTAAAGAATACAGGATTTGAGAATTTTAAAACATGCAATTTTCTTGGAAAAATAGTATTCTGTAATTGAAAACCAAACAAAAAAAGTTCTTCCAAGTGAACCCTCCATGGCAGAAATCGTCTGACCCAAACAAATTACATTTGAAGAAAAACAGAATGACATTAGCAAGAAATATTTCCTGAGAATCCAAAATACACACTAGTGAGCAAATTAAACTGAGACCAGTCTTTGATATTTCCAGTGTAATGTACAGAGAGCATCATTCAGGTTCTGCAATACCGCAAACTATTTCATCAGTTCTGAGAAATGCTTTCTGATCCATGCTGATACAATTACCTAGCCTTTATTGGCAATTTAGACCTGCTTTTAGGGACATTTTAGAGCAAATGATGTTTTCTTGATATTTTAAAAAAGCAGCACTATTTGCTATACCTTTGGGATAAGGTAGAAATGGAGTTAGAGGCTCATTAAATATCTGATTGGTACAATGTGGTTTTTGCTACTGTGGACTAAACTACCAAAAATGAAGATATGTTCCTGGAGGTTCTGCTCCCCCTTACAATCAAATGGTATTTTTATTTGGAATATTTCTATAAAATATCAGCTGGCATTTGCTACTACTGTACCACTTAGAAGAGCCTTAAAATCTGCCTAATAATTGAAAGATATTGAAACTTGCCTAATAAATTTTTAATATGAGCATGTGTGAAGGGCGCACCATATCTTTCTTTGTTCCTATAAAAACCTGATGTCCAGACTATGACCAAGTGAGCCTGAATTCCTTTTGATGCTTCTGTAAGTAAAAAAAAAGTGAAGCAGTTACAGAGATGAAAAAAGTAAAATGAGATACTCTTAAATGTTCTTTACAGAGGGATCTAACTGAAATGACATCTGAAACTAGACATCAGTCTCCTGAATGACACAAAGCCCAAAAGCTCCTATCAGTTTGTCTTGCAACTGGTATAGCTTTAACTTAGAGTCTTAAAGACAGCTGCAGTAGCCTTAAATTTTAGACTTTAATTCAAACCCTGCTTTCATTAGCAGTGGCAAAGCTGTTAAATTAGGTCCTCTTGTCCTCATTGCTTTCAATAGCAGATACAGTCAAAAGTGGACTCAAAAGTTGTATCAGTTAATGTTTCTGTGATATTTTCAACTGTTTGCAATTCCTCCCTGCTTTCAGAAAATTCACGAGTGTTTCTGAGTTCTCTATATTACACAGCTATTTTTATGCCATATTGGTCTGAGTAAATAAGACGCAGGAAAGTGTGATAAATCAGGAACATACCATTGTAATAAATAAAAGCTGATAATTTAAAACCCTTTTAGATAGAAGTGAGATGCCTCGTGAGAATACTGGTGTGGTAAATAAAATCTGCTAATTTAAATCTTCTAAAATAATGCTTCCTGCTGTTAGCATCCAACACACAACATAGCGAGAGAGTTATTAAGCAGCCCTGCGGAGGGTGGGATCACATCCCTGTCAGCATCACAGGGATAAAACTTTTGTACTGCACATTCCTCCAAGGAGAGGAGCAAACTGACAATGCTGACGTAGCTGTGTTAGCAGTTTGGGATAAATTAACATACAAACAATTTGATCCAGAAGTCATAGGTATTTGTAGACCCAGGAATGTTACAGATGCGTGACTCAAATCAGTTTGGAGCAAGGTGAGTTGCGCTGTGGATTAGTTTTAAACCAAAGCATGTTTTGTTGTTTCAGACGGGCAGCGAAATTATCTGACATTTGCCTATTCTGATTCAGACACTCAGCCACCAGATTAAGAAAGGTTTTAAAGTCCCAGTTCCAGAAACCAGTGAGACATCTCATTGCCAGAACACCTTTTTTCACCCCTTCACTGCCCAGTGAAGTTTTTCTAGATGTGAAACAACAAGCAGCTGGAAAGCCTAATGCAGTTTGCATCACTGAGGGGGAAAAAGGAAAAAAGGTAAAAAACAAACTAACAAACATAACCCCTCCTACCAGAAGTGCAACCCTGCTCCATTTCTGGGGAGGTCCAGGGGGTGGCTCAGCCCAGGACGTGCTCCCCTGCCCTGTGCAGTGAGAAGCAAAAAAGGCCCTCCAACCTCCCCTCCTCCCCAAAAGGCAAAGCTGAATCAACAGTTGCACATCCTGCCTTTGGCCCTATCCTTTCCCTTAAGAAAATGTCTGTTGCCATCACAGCTGTAAACAACCAGTACCCAACATTTTGCTCTTCCACAGCCTCTGCCTGTACCCCCCTACTCTGCCTGTGGGGTGTGATAAGGGCTCCATGGACATGCCCTGCTAATTTCACTGGCACAGGGTTCATATTCTGAAGCCACAGACTGGCTACTGTGTGAGAGAAATTTGGGTAGAATTAAAGCCTTCTTCTCAAGGGCCTGTAGCTCATTGCTGCCTCACAGGTCATTGTTTACCCTTGTAAAAACAGAGTCCAATGTATGGGTACTGCCCTGGCTGCCCGATCAAGCATAGAGATATCCATAAGGAAGCAAGTGTGCAAGGTTTACAAACATGTGTTAGGTGAGATCTAGAGGTTTGTTTTTGTTGTTTTTTATTTTATTTTTTAAAATACTTTAAAACTGAAATAAAAAGCATGGGCTGCCAAGAACAGACAAATGTAACCTACTGGGTATGAGCTTGGCACCAATCTCATCCAACAGCTTGGAGGTCTCCAAGATCCAGGACCTTCCTTCTACCTGAAAAGCTTGGTACGAAGTATTACTTTTCAACTCTGAATTTTTACAATTAGCAAGTATTTTCTCCTTAAAAAAAGAAACAATAATAACAACCAATGGACTTCTCAGATACCCTTTACCCATGCTATTAGGAGCACAATTACACATGCTGGTTTTAAAAATGCCAGCAGATATCTGGGAAAAACAGGGGTGGCTCGCCATTCTGGTTATCCTGCAGAGAGAGCTCAGAATTTGGTAGCAAATGACAGACTATTCTGGGGAGAAACTGATCCTACAACTGCACATGACTAAAAAGACCCAAATCTGCACAGTCTTGAGAGGAGAGAGGTAGAGAACCAGACCCTGGTGCAGCAGGTCCTGGGGCTGACAGGGGGGATTGCAATGACTCCCAGCACAGCAAGTCACCAGGACCTGCTGCAGAGTTATAGTCACCACTGAGCTGGAGGAAGTTTTCCAGAGGCCACATGGAAAGAGCAATGAGCTGGAAAGCCCAGTACAAGATGCTCAGTGTTCCTGTCACCAGAGAGACCTGGTTTTTCCCCAATGCTTTTAAGCAAAGGACATTCAGAGATGTGACCAAGATCACAGGGAGTAACAGTGCCTGCCCTGAAGAGCACAGATATTATCTCATGTGCTGGGCTACAGAAGGGACAGCAGGACTTGGCAGCCCTGTCTGTGAGTGCCAGGGCACTCCTTCCTCTGAGGACCATAAATATTGTCACTGGATCTGAGGATCACACAGTCCCATCAGCATCTCTGCAGGTCACGGCATTGTTGCTCTAGCTAAGCAGCCAGCCTGCCTCTCTGAGCAGATATTTGCCCACTGCCACAGCAAAGCTTGACACAATTTGGAGACAAAACCAACAGAATAATTGTTTCAATGCCATACGACAACTGTATTAACATGAGCAAATTATTTTGGTAGGGATTCAATTTCATAAGTGTGGCTTCAAATGCTGTTCCATGAAAACTATAATGTTTTTTTTCTTTCTCACCAAAACGAATAAAAACTTTATGATAGGTTCAGCACAGTACTTTAAGTATTTGTTTTGTTAATTTCTTAAAACAAATTGGATTCCCAGTAAATACAAAACTTGGACAGCTGCATTAAACAAGCAGTGGGGAAGCAATCTCATAATGATTATCATGCAGAAGCACACTACAGAAGAATTCCCAGAATTTCATCCAAACTGTTATTTGCTCTATTATAAACCTTCTATAAAACCCAATATAAAAATTCCTGAAGGAAGAGAAAGCATTTTTAAATATTTGCAAATACCCTCCAATGATTATAGAAATTTGTGGAGGATGAGATGTTAACGGATGACAACCGAGTTTGGAGATATGGTCTTTCTCCCTGTGTTACTGCACTGAGAGGGAATCAGAGCACTTGTAACCATTTTCCCTCCAGCTGAAAGTTTGTGAATCCAGACAACCTAGATTTTGACCCTGAACCCTTCAGGGCAGGCTTGCCCCAGGTTCCCACAGGAGCTGACCCCACACACAGCAGATCTGGGGGTCTCTATCCCAAGGTGGGTCCCATTCACTCAATGAGCCTCTGGGGCTTCAGCCATCAACAGGAACTGGGGTGGAAAGTACTATTCTTGTCGTTTCAAGGAATCTGAGCAGGTGGGACTAATGAATCTGAATAAAAGCCTCAGCTGGCTGGGATTTTGCATAAGGGTATTTGTGCATTTCTCTGTCTGAATTTCTTTATCTATGGCTGGAGGGCAGGAGGAGGCAGGGCTGGCTGACACTCACCTGATGCTCTCACCATGTGTACAGGAGCTGATGCACAGACCTGCACTGCCACAACAGCACCACATCTGTTCACCTGTTGTCTCTTACCTTTTGCACAGAATTTGTCTTTCAGAAACAAAATAGCTGTGCACAGCAATTTTCATAATGCTTCAAGGGGACTCGTAAGCTTTCTGCAGTGATATATGAACTCACTCCCCTTGGTGCTGCCAGGAGGGGGGCCAGTGAGGAAACACCCCATACAACCCATTGGGTTAGAACATACTCAATTCTAATTATCATTTATCTAACCTTGAAAAAAAAATCCTGTTGTAAAGCAGAATATTATTGAAAAAAATTAAAAATAAAATCTGTCATCCCATGGGGCAGCCCTTTGAGGATTTAAGAATGAAGGCAAGCTCCCAGGAAGCAGGGGTTTGGGATCTTTCCAAACGAAAGGGATTCGGCCAAAAAAATTGAGATCTCTCTTCTGTGAGTAACTAATTAGACTTTGACAAGTCTTACAGCCATTATCTTCCCTCCACAGGCCTCTGCAGGACATGCTGGCATGTGGAACATTATTTTGGTGAGTTCCACAGTCCCTGGGAAGGAAGGGAAGCATCCGTTTGTGTGCCTTGAGCAGTGCAAAGCCAATGCTAATGAAGCCACCTCCCAGAAGAGCTGCTTGGCATGGGTGCAACACCACACTGACATTTTCTTTGGCCAGAGATTCCAACTGGGATAGCACAATGATTTTTGCACCTTGTTGCTTTAAGTTTTTGCTCTCACTCTTCTGGTTACACCAGTCCTATTTTGCCCTGACCCTGGGACTGAAGACAACCAATTCATCTCTCTGTGTCACTTTTGCTGTCCCCCATGGTCACTTCCAAATGGAGCCCTATAAGCTCTTGGGAAAGAAGCAGTGTCCAGCTGTCACAGACCCTCACCTGTGCAGGGGCTGAACAGGGACTCCTCAAGCTGTCCATGGCCTCACAATCCCAGTACTTCTGTCAACCTTGGAGCATCCAGCTGACACTGGAAGATGCAATTTTCAATCCACTCACTGATTTAATGCAGATGATCTTCTGAGGAGGTTGTTTGTAGAGCTCGTACCCTTCCCTTGAGGATTTAGGAGCAAAACCCACCACATGGATATGATATTTGATCACAGACAGCAGCAGAAGTAACTGTCCATAGGATGTGGAGTCCTGTAAGAACCCTACTATGCTCATGTGCAGACCCTATAGAACATAATCCTAAACTTGTGTATATTCATATGTAGAAGAGAAAAAAATAAATCTCATTTCTATCAGCATAGTAAAATGTGTTCTACTTTACACAGAGAATGCCACACCTACTGATGAGTTTCCACATTTCTCAACCTAGGAAAGCAGAGCAGATATTTCTGTGGGGAAAAATCAGCCCACTAAAGGGGATATCTTGTACTCCACTGTCTGCTGCCAGGGATGAAGAAGAAGGGCAAGGCCTGCTCAATGACCACAGGGTAAATCCAGGGCAAGCAATAAATCCAACATTCAGTTGCAAGCAGTATATTAATTTACCCACAGGTTAGAAGTGTCTACTGCTGTTTCATTAAATAATAATTCCTGTAAATTTGGGAGCAAACTGTAATCAACCCTAAGGGCATGGTGTTCCTATTGTCACTGTCTCTAAACCACCATACTTATTTCCACATGGTACAAGGTATTTTTAATATTCTCACACAACCTTGCTTTCTTACAAATTCATATCAAAAGTTCAGGAGACTGTGCTCTCTCCCAGATGTGGGTTTGTGCCCACAAACCTACAACAAGGCAGAAGATCCCTGTGGTGCTCCAAGCAGAGTCATGTGCTGGGGCTGCTCTCCTCCACAGCTTCAGGAGATCAGCTGCAAGCTGGGAAAACACACATTTTTGGAAAGACTAAAGCCCCTGAAGAGTGTTACCAGGAATAGAGGCACTTAAAAAACACCTGGCAGTTCTGCAGTTCTTTTAATGTTGGGCCTCATTCATGGTTGGGCTTTATGTTCAAGCTGATGAAACTTTCTTTATTTTAGCAAAGTTACACTACAATAAAATGAAAATACCAGACATATTAATCCAATCCATAACTTGGTACTTCTTGAAGAGTAATAAAATTTACCCTGACACTGCTTTTTTTTTTTACTGTAAGAATGCCTTAAAATACCAGTGTGTATTTTTCACCCCTGGATCCCTAAGTACCACCTGGCTGCTATATTTCTATTTTTAAGACAGTAAATGCTGCTGAACCAAACTGTCCGTACTGTTCTGTAACCCACTGTACTGACTCAATTGTCAAGACTAACCAAATGAATAAACAAATAATAATGACTTTGACTTTAGTGACACCTGCTCATATTTATTATTTCAAATGATATTTGATGTGTTACTTTATAACTATGGATTTATACATTTTATTAAAAAAATGCAAAAATTTAAAAGGAAATTCAGCAGAGATGGTGCATTTTTCCCCTGAGTAAAATGTCTCCAGCCTTGGTAGTGGTAAAGGGAAAATGGTGTGAAGAAGCATAAGAAATGAAAATGAAATGGGGAAATTTAATTTGATTCCTTCTCTCAATGCCTTCCCTCTCCCAATGCAGTGTACTTACTGTTTGGGGATATATTAGCCGTCAGTGAAAACTGGTCTTGTATTGGAAATGGAAACAAAGGAAACTTACCACTAATGTTAAGTTACAATGATTTAAATCTCTAAAATATACTGAAATTGCAAAAAAAATTATTTTGCATGATTTATCAGAATTATGTGTCTGGCAGCTGAAAGACTAAAATAGATGAATACTCCATGAGGCACCGGTTTTCTGAGGAAGTGCAGTGCAGGATTGCTGTGCTGGTGTCTCCATCTAGAATGCTTTCTTTCTGTGGACTCATAGGCACCTAGTATTTTAAATTCCTTGCACTGCACCAGGGTTATGGTACTATGTTACAAAGTTATTCAGAAACCTGATTGGCCATGTTCCTGCAATACATTTTCCTAACCCCAAGATAAAGATCCATGCATCTCTTTACCCTTTAAACAAAAAAGCTATTGTAATAGCATGTAGTGTGATGCATGGCATGAATACCAAAACATGTACATGCACTGCTAAACTGTTTAAGTATGGAAGAAGTAGTGTCTAATAGCATCAGGAAATTGAAATTTAAAAATTTTTCTCACTCACTTATTTGATGAGAACTGGGCTGCTGACAGGTGAAGCAGAAAGTCATTTTTCAAGTTAAATGCCAAGTGGTTATATAGCATAATATTCAGTCAAAATTAACCACCTCACTGCTGCATTGACATACAGCATATTTAATGGCAACAGTTTCTGCAAAGAAAACTATAGACCCTGGGGAGTTCTAAGAAATGGAAAGAAAATCTTAATAATACTTCAGTTACTTGCTAGAAACAAAGAGCGATAGTGTGCCCTAATTCATGGCAGAGAGAACAAAACATAACTATTTGTCAAAATTAGAAATATAATTTTTTTAGTCTCTTCCAGGTGCAGATTGCATGTTTTAAGTCAACAGATGTGCCTACCTAATTTAGGAGCCAGTTTGGACCCACAACATGATTCAGGGACAGAAGAAAAGCTTTTTGGTGCATTTCAAATAGTTCTTTGCAGAATGTCAGTCTCAGAGTCATCATCCTGCACAATGACATCTTTAAGCTTTTGGGACTCTCACCATCATTTCTGAGGACTTCACACAGATCAGCTTCAAGGTATGTATCCAAAGTGCAAACCTTTCTCCAGTGAGAGATTTGTTTCCATCTTTGACATTTAATCTACATTTAATCTGGATTAAATTTTTTAAGTACAAATTAAGAGTAAATTATATTCTGCATTCTGAATGCCTTTTGAAGTTGTGGTAGTTGGGTGGATAACACAGCTAGCCCTCAACGTGGGAACAGACAGTCTGATTGCACTCTGAACTGGGGGGTATTTTTCATGTCTTTGTTTTTCAAAACATAGTAACTATTCCTTGCATGCAAAAATCTTCTTACTGGGATAGGCTACAAGGAGCTTCTCTTTATGCCAAAAAAACCCCTGACCCACACAAAGGAAATTTTATTGCTCAAATAATCAAAGCACTTAAAAATTAAATTCAGAGAGAAAGGAAGCATAAGTGGACAGTAAATAGAATTTTTAAATGAGAATAAACCCCTATGAGTAAAGAAAAACAGGGGAAATGGCAGGCAGTGGCACACTAAAAAAAGGTATTATCCTCTTCTGCTAGCCTTTTCTCATAATAATTTACACTATGGGTGGTAAAGTTAAAAAGGAGAAGAGCAGAAGAGAACACCAGGGAAATGAGATTTGGTGGGATTCCCAGTTTTACAGCATTTAAATTGTATTTGGATTTTCTTCCCCAATATGCAGAGGGGCCAGGCAGGGACCCCAGCATGTCCACCCAGCATCACCACCAATTTGGAAGGAAGCTGGAGGGTGACCCCCTTGGACAGACCCCCCCATGATGATTCCTGGAGAGCTGGTCAGTGGGATCCATGGGAAGGGATGGGGAGAGCACACAGGGTTTGGGTGTTGTAAGAAACACCTTCCTTCTAACAGAGGAATAACCAGGCTCATGGCAGCTGGGCTGCCAGGAGGCCCAGGGAGCAATGGGAATATCTTGAGGATAAGCAAAGCAGGAAAAATCAGAGATCTAACCCAAAGAAAGTCCTCTAAAACAAAGGCAGAGCCAAACTCTTAAGGCCAAAGATCTGCCTGTCCCTTCTCATCAGTAAAGTCAGGCTTCATAAATGAGTATATTGTGACGGGAAATTATTGAAGAGAAAAGCGTAGATGGCTTTTTGTATATATCAAAATTCTTTCTTTCGCCTTGACAGGATCAAGCAAATAATTCCTCAAAAAGTCACAGAGCTATTCAACAGGTGAACAGCTGCCAAGACAATTTGAAAACTCCACATTATGGTCCATCATGTAACTCATGTTTGCTCAGTAAATATTATTCTCTTGGGACATCTCATGCAGAGAAACAGATGCCAGTTGATGACCCAACCTTTTCCTGGTCTTTCACTATTGTTTATGTGAAAGAAATACAGGTAGATATTTATAAATAGAAATTCCTCAAATCTCACCAAAGTGATGTTTCCTTATGTTCTGCTCCTCTTCTGTAATATATCTGAGGTTTTGCTGGTTGAACCCCAGGGAGGGGAGGTGGGGGGAAGAAAGATTGTAGTTAACGTATATGAAACTATCTTGAGGATTTATGGTGTATGAGAAAAGTAAAAACCACAGATTTGTATAATTTTTACTAGAAAAAGATGTATTGAGCTGGCAGCAGCACTAAGATGAAGGGAAATCATGAAATTCTTCATAGTATTATATGAAAATTGTCAAAGTGTTGGGATGCCCTAATCATCCATGAGCCAGCTGAAAATAAAGTGTATTTATACTGGAATTTTTCAGCATCTTTGGACAGTAGCTTAGCTTTCTTGTAAGCTGTAATATTCCACAAAATACTGTTTATTTGATCTTGTCATAGAATACAGTAATAAAAGAACTGTAAATGTATCTTATTTATCAGCATGTCTGCACGTTTGGGTTATCACAGGAGACATGGGTTGTTTTTCCTTGAAGGAACTGAAATGCCTGGTGGATACTTTAGATGAAAACAGAAACAACAAAAAGCACTACAGAGATATTTCTTTTGGTTGTTGAATGTGATGTTTCTTTCCAATTATATCTTATACACAGTTATTAGAATATGGTTTAAGGGGTTTTGTGACAAAAAGAGAATACATCTGAAATGCACACCATTATTAGCAATACCCAGTAATGTTCTGCTGCATGTTAGAATTTATGTAATAAAAATGTTAAACAGCCAGTGATTGGATTTGTTTACAGGATCTAAAGAGGGGAATTGGGAAGAACCCATGAATAACTTGCCTTGGAGGAGTCCTTTCTAACTGGATACAGATGGATTGGACCTGGAAGAAGAGACTGATGCAAAGTGACTGTAAAATATTATTCACTTACATTATTACTTGGAGTATACTGACTATCACGAGGAGGTTTCTTCATGGTCAATCAGTCGTGCCCTGGTATTCAAATATTTTTAACATGACTCATGAAACCTGCTCTTGCAGAAAATGTGGAAAAAAAGGAAAGAAAGCATGGGAAAAAAAACCCCCAAACCTCCCACAATAATCCCTCCCCAGATAGCCAGCATGGAGCCAAATTACCCACCAGAAGGCAGTGGCTGCAGGACCCCACAATGAACACCAGGCAGGAGTGCTCCCAGCCCTGGCCACCCTGGCCCCATGTGTCCCAGGGCTTACTCTGGTGCACCAAGCAGAAACCCTTCCCTGGAAGTCAGTTTTGCTGGAGGCACCTCCCATTTTGAAGGCATCTCCCTCAGGAAGACGAACTAGGAGTGCCCACTGCTCCCTCTTTCAGTCCTCCCTCTGACCATCTATTCTCCTTCCCTGGTATTTTACCCATCAGATAGATCTAATTATGGTCCTAAAACTTAAAGGCACCACCTGGATATTAGTGATCCTGACTTATATAGTTATTTTCCCTGCTATATTTGTAAGCACGAGCCCTCAGGATTTTCATGTCATTGCTATTTCAGTTAAGCAGCTCAAAGTAATTTCCCTGGAACTGATATTAAATTCTATGGCATGAATACCTCCGTGTGTGGATATAAGGATTTGTATACATATTAAGAATTTTTGCAGAACAATTAGCACTTATTAAAATCAATTATCTCTTATAATTGAATGAGAAAACTCTAGAGATTAAATAATGGGGGAGAAAAAGTCTAAAATGGTGAAAACCAGAGGAAAGTGCGTCATTTAATGGCAATGCCTTGCTCCAGAGGAAATAATGACCAAGTTTATCCTCCCAGAAAGAAGGGATCAAACTCTTGGGTGTGCAACAGAATTTAGTAGTAAGTTCTAAAAATCATATTCATTCAGCAATATTTAATGCCTTAATTTACTTCCAATGTACTTTTAGACAGTGAAATCTGTATTTTAAGATTTGACAAGAACCAAAAATGAACAGAATTTTCTACTGGCAGAAGTGTAAAAACTGGTAAGATGAATTAGCACAATTACTGAGTGTATGGTATGTCTCAAAATAAATTTGCAATTACAATTTTATTAATTCAGCATATGCATCTGGTTTGTGTTACCTGACTAGCGATAGAGAGGTTGATGTTAATATCTAATAATTTACTGATTTATTCTTTGAAATGTTTTTGTCTGTTAAGATAGTTATTTCCCAGTGCTAATTATATCATTATCTATAAATAATTTAAATCAAAGCAAGCTTAACAGTACATAAATGTTATACAGCTAGGCCTTCAGTAAAGCTTTATTTTTTCTAAGGCTAAAGATATGGAAGTAGTAAGTTACTCTCAAGAATTCACAAATGTCAATGCCAAAGCTGAATATACAATTTTACCTGTGTCCCTCATGCTGTCATACATCAGTGATGTACCAGTATATTGATTTATATGATTATTACTGCCAGTTTAATAGGTTGCTTTAAAGATATAAAGTACTTTTATATCAATCACTTCTTCAAAAATAAGACTTTCTGAGCTGGAGGTCTCGTGCTGACCTTTCAAAAGAGTGAGGATTACCCACAAGGAGCTTGGTCAAGAAAACTCCATGCTATTGTTTTCTTCTTCTTTTTTTTTTTTTAAACTATATCCTAAATAAGCAAATCACCAGCAAAAAATCTACTGATTAGCTTCTCTCCTCCTTCCTCCACCGTGAAAATATACTGATTAGCTCCACCACACATCCCACTCCAAATAATGCTGCTGCCAGTTTTGATATAAGACTTGCACTTCATTAACATGCAAGACATGTTCTTGGCTTTTTTAAAATTATCATACCTGGGTTATGAAAAATAACTTTTAAAATAATATGCAAAATAAGCTTTTTAACATAAAATTTTCACACCTGCATTCATGAAAATATAAAGTATAAAAGAACCAAAATTAAAAAAAAAAATCAAAACAAGCGAAGAATAAAAAAAAAAAAAAAAAGACAAAAGAGAAAAGAAAACCACACAACCCCTCAAAACCCAAGCAAATGCTACGGCAAAAATGGGCTTTTCTTCTCCCTGGAAAGTACTTCCATGTTGTTCTGGCTTATGCTTAAATGAAAAGAACAGGTCAGGGATAACACAAAGTAATTTAAAGGACTTACACTGCAATACATGGGATTGCCCACAGCTACACCTTGCAATCACCCAGTTCGTATTTTAGGTCCTGACATAAGAGTTCATAGTATTTTACAATTCTATGTTCCATGTCAGTGGCTGACTGTGGAGTTGAATATCAGTCCTATTTAAATCTGCAAGAAAATAGCTGCAGGTGACATAACCTTTCATGTAGTACCACTGTGTACATATACAAATAATTGAGGCTCTTGACCCTGTCTACGCACATACAACTGTAAGTACAAACTTGACATTTTGATACTGCTTGTAGCCTTTCCCGTTGTTATTTTCTGTTTCAATAATCCATTGCAGGTAGAAAAATGAAAGAAGGAAGCATGAATGATTAATGCTGTCAAGGTAAAATAATGTATTTAGAAAAATCTATAAATCTGTTATTTGTGGCATTTTAAAACTCAACACGACACTCTTCGGTGCCATTCAGCCTCTTTTACAGCAGATAAATGTAAACGTTTTGCAGAAACAATGGCAGCACAACCCTTTGAACACTGGTTTTGGCACCAAAAGTTAAAGGGATCGGCTGTAAACTTCTGTGTATAAATGAATATTAAACAGAGATGAATATTCATACAGTATTATTAATATTTAATGTATATGTATGATGAAAAGTGAATGTGAATAAACTGCTGCTCCTATACAAGCTTCTTGCCTTTATCTTCCTGACTGTGTCCACGCATGGATTATGGCCTTATCTCTGGTACTTTTTCCAGTTTGCAATTGTAAAGTGAGTGTTTGGAACAGACTATATTTATATTTCTGAAATATTTAGTGCACCTACCTTGCTGTCAGACAGGACAGCCTCCTTAGCCATTAGATATATTTTAGATATATATGTTCATATAAATATAAAAATATTTTGGTCTATATTTAGTAGTTGACATTAAACATTGAATCAACAATGGGACAGCTGAAGACCTGATGACTGATTTTAGATAGTTTGAATTTTCCTTGGACTATTTTTATCTTTAAAAAAAAAGTGATGGAAGAATAAGTACCACATTTGCCCTCCTTTCTGGGACCAACCTTGCATACAGCCTGGTGCTTTTTTCAGCAAGAATAAAGGTCCATCTCTCCTGAAGCCACTGCAGTCCAGGAGCTGGGCGTGCTCACAATCCCAAGTTACAGTTCCCTGTGGATATCCCAAACATGAGATAAATTATCAATACCACTTGAAATTGAAAGAGATCTTTGCAGAACAGTGCAGATGTTAAATTATATCAGCCCCCCACCAATCTGCACTTTTGCTGTTTTCTTGCACCTCTGAAATGACAGCCAGGCAATCAAGGCAAACGTTAGAGTATAAACAAAATATTCTCTTCTAAAGTAGTGAGGGGCCTTTCATGCTAACAAGATGTTTTCTCACTATGAAGACAAGAGCGTACAACAAAGCCACAGCTATCTGCTAAAATGTCTTGGAGATGTTACATTTGTTAGGTGCTCCAGCAAGTCATTTAAAATTAAAGTTAATTAAATTAATGTGATATTAGCTGAATTGTTTCACTTGATAAATCTGGAAAGCCCAAACTGCGCAGCTCAGGTTTCAGGAGACAAGTGTATTAGCAATGCATGCAAATGATCAGAGTTTGCAGATTCAAAAAATAATTAAAGCAGATCTATATAGCTTGCAGCAAATTTCACCTGAAGTCACAGCAGCTGAAGGGCTTTAAAATGATGCTTATTGCTAGATATTCATGCTGCCCTTGAAGTGTAATTTCAGTTTTAAGAGAAAAGTGTCCATACTTCCCGTTACATTCTGACCCATTTTGCATACATTATTTTAATCCCCACTGTGCTCCTTTGCAGTCAATTAGGACTGTTAGACCCCACCCATACAAAGCCCTTCCCACCTACTATTTGTCACTTTGTAAGATAAGCAGCTTTGAAATTGTTTCCCTACTTAAATGTCTGAAGAAATTATCATCCTTAATTCACGAAGAAATTGGAATGTTACCTAAGTCATGCCAGGTGACAACCGAAAGAAACAAATAGCTTTGAAAATCAAAATAAAATTATTTTACATGCAAAATAAATACATATTGCTGCTGGAAGAAATTAATTTCCGATATAGGAAAAGCTTATATCATGAACTTTTAAATTTCTCTTTCAGAAAAAAAGACTTACTTTTATTTCTGTGATTTCCTCTGCCTTCAGTTTGAAGAGCTGTGTTGCACAGGACAGGTTGCTCCCCATACTGCTGTTACTGTGTGCAGCTGCTATTTAACTTCTCAGGCCAGAAAGTGAAACTCAGAATAATAACTGTCACATATAAGGATAAAAAGCAACATAGGCAAAATTTTTGAATTAAGTTTGCAGTCATAGTTGATTGGAATGCATCTGAACTACAGAAACTTCCTTAAATATGCTCACTTCATGCAGCCAATGGGGTTTAATAACTTAAAATTAACTAAACTCTTGTAGTATAAAATATAATGGCTCTGTCAGAATCGAAGAGCAGAATGCTAATTTAGGATTTTAAATAATAATTCTGAATAAATGGAAATGTCATTAAAAGGTAGTGGAGTTTTTTTAATTTTAAGTTCATAAAGGGACACCTTGAATTAATACAAGCCATTAAAAATACTCCTAGAGCGAGCAAAGACTTACAAATGTCAAAACCCTGAGTGAGCCAGAAAGAATTTAGCTCACACTTGAAATATTCTGGGTCATAGACATGAACGTGTTCATATTGAAAATACTGTAAAACTCATATGTATGTTTTGCAAATCATAGAGTTCACAGGGAAGCATCCATATTTCTGTGGGCAGTATTTTCTGACAGGCCCCTCCTGGAAATCCACCTCTTGGCACATCAGTGCTTGCCATCATTTCCAGCCATTGGCCACCCTCTGTTCTCTGCACTCGCACTTTCAATATCTACATGAAACTCGTAAGGAGCTCATTCCCTTCCTCACCAGCATCAGTGAACACGGGAACGAGCCCAAGTTTTGGCCAAACCTTTTCCAGTAGTGAGCAGCATGGGTGGCTGGTCCCAAGGGAACATGCTCTGGGAAATGCAGTGTCCCCTGCCAGCTCCTGCAGGTCATGGGAAGCCAGTCCTAAGGGTTCTGAATAAAACATATGACTGAGTTTGTTACAGCTGTAGACAAACTCTTTTCCTAATAGTCAGACTAAAATAAAAAGGAAATAAAATGCCAAAAGTGCCAGCTCAGCAGGGCTGAGCAGTTCCAGCAGCAGAGGTTACCTCACAGCCCTGCTGGCTGGGTTCTGATTAAAGTTCCTGCTCTGAATTGGGTGACACAGTAAGACACTCTGAAAACAGGACTCCTGCTTTGGCAGCAGCACCCAGGACAGCCTTACTTGTGTTCTAGCAAGTCTGGGTTAGAGTTTCAGTCAATATCAAGACTTAAAAATTGAAAAAACTGACAGAAGTTCAAGATAAATGGATGGTAGAAGCAAGACAGACCACTCAAAACACTGATTTTGCACTGCATCTTCTTTCTTTGGAAGTGTAAAACATTGTCATACCACAGTGATGCTCCCACCAAATATCTGCTGTTGCTTGACCAGAGCCTTTTCACCAGTGCAGCTCTATCGGCCTCTCCCTAATGCACCACCAGGGCTGGGAAAGTGGCCATGAATTATAAACCAGAAGAGGTTATCTTTTAATTGCATAAAGAAGCAAAAAATTCCATTTCATACAGAAATACACACACCTTACATGCAAAATAACTCACTCCCCAAGTGGGAAAACTTCTGAAGCTAATTTCTTGTGACTTTGCATGTCATAATGAGACTTCCTGGCCTAATGAAGTGTGAGCTCCTGCCTGTGCTGTTGGGAGACCTCTCTCACATGTGGATGCTCTGAAGCTGGTCCCTCAGTGGGAACATTCATTTGGATTTCCCTCTCTTACCACCCGCTTGCCTTCACATGGCCTTTGGGAACTTGCTGCTTCTGAGACTTCCCCTCCCCTGTCAGAGATGGAATTGTCATCACAAGCATCGGCATCATCTGGACCAAGGGTTACATTCAGCTACTGGAGCCCAGGACGGCCACGAGTACCTTGCATAAAACATTGCTGAGAATCAAGCTATTATGTCCACTCTATTCCAGCTCTGGCTCTTCCCACAGAACCCCTCTCAGGTCTTCACAGTCCCTGTTCTCACAGTTCAGGCTGTGGGAACACTGACCTGACAATATGCAAATACTTTTTACAATGTTAGCATATGTCAGCATAAATGCTCATGTACACCACAGATTGCTCTCCCCACAATCAGCTTCTCTGGCAAGAGCTAATGAGCCTCCACAGGTTATGTGGTGACAGAGGCTTTTGGAGCAAAAACCTGGAGGACATGAAGAGGACCTCCTGCAATACTGAAGTTTTCCTCTTAAAGCTGAAAGGAAGGGCTTCTTTACTAACTGAGAGGAAAACCTCAGCTTGTGCCACATCCACATCTGAATCCCATTTGTTCCAAAGAAGGAATAGTATTCAGGATTTATGTACAGTAGTGCATTTCAAGTGAAAGTTCAAGCCCACTGTACTGCACAGCATGCATGGATTCTGCTGGACTGAAAGACAGCAGGAAACAAATGCACCCATCTGGCCACATAAATCAATCACTGAAAACTGAAGATACACCCACAGAAGGGAAAAAATGATTAATAGATCTGTGATGTGTAAATTTTTATTTAACTCTAAAATCAGACTAGAAATTGCTTTTTGAAGAACACCATGTCAAGGACATAAGGACTTTGCAATAGTGAGAATCTTCTAAACCTGTCAGAAGAGACAGGATAGATTAAAAGCACACAGTGAATCTGGAAGAAGCAGTGGGAAGGGAGGCCTTGGCCATGGTTTTGCCATTTTCACCTGTACACAGTGGATGTGCCAGCTGGTGCTGGACATCATGGCATGAGGGAGAACAGCCCTGCCTGTGAGACACTCCAGCAGTTTGGTTGAGTGATTCCTGGGGACTAAGCCTCATATTGCTTTTGCTCTATATCCAGTTCTCTCAGTCGATTCAAATCTTCACCACTGTGTTGACGCTGTTGCAGAAGCTGAAGCACCAGAGGCTCTGCTGGCAGCTGAGGATACAGATGTGGGGTGTATTCAGTGCAGGCAGGAAAGCCCCCAAAGATAGGAGAGAGAACAGAGCTCAACATCTCAGTTCAGCACTTTTCTCCCCCTGATCTCACGCTGTTTTTCTGGCAAAGGGTCATATCTTGAGTAAATCCTGCTGAAAGAATACATCTAAGTTGATGGCTTGGAGGAGACACTTCTGGATCTGGCCACAATCTCCCTGCCCACACTGTCTGTCTCGGGAGGTTTCTGCCCCTTAGGTCTACTGACTCGTCTTAAAAAAAATGTTATACTAGATCTATTCCCAGGCACATTTTGTCATTAAAAATGCAGTGTTTTGGCTGACTTTGGCTCACAGCTCAAGTATTAGCTCCTCAGAAACCACCTACCTCAGAGACAAGCTGGGCACTCATTAGTCACTTGCTAAACGTAGCCCTGTGAAACAGCAATACACAGCTTTTTGGGGTGTAAATCTAAAACTTTGGACAGCATTCTTGTCTCACAAATGGACTTTTTCCTGCCAATATGCTGACACCTTCTCAAGCATCTTCATGTGTCATTTGGGAAGGAACACAACCACACACCAGAACACGGATGTGACTGAATTCTTTTACGTCATTAACAAGTTTTGTCATTCCATGGGAGTGGTAATTGCCTCCACAACATTTAGGGACCAGAAACGGCCATCTTAATCTGAACCAGCCTGTCTTGGCAATGGGAAGGCCTTGAAAACACAGTCTTTTCAAATTGGCTGACACAAAGCTCACCCCTATCTCTATCAGCATTGCAATAAATAAATGATTACAGTCAAACTACTACCACTATTGTTATTAGCAGCCTGCAAGTGAAAGTTGAATCAGAAGAACACCGAAGAATGAAAAAAACTTTTAATGCTCATCTCTATTTCAAGTCAGACTAATTCCACTGGAGAACATGTGATGTACTCACCAGCACAACATCTTCAACCTTGGTTCCTGTCACGGTGGGCACCCAATTTGCAATCACCACCACATTTTTCATTTGTTTTTTTTGTCTTCCTTTATTCACTGACTTCTGCAAACCTTTGGGAGGAGAAATGAAGACTACTATAGCAGCTTTTAAATTGACTCTTATATTAAGAATGTTATGTTTTTTATATCTGCTCTGAAAGGGTAATATGAAACTTATGAAATATTTACTAAGTGTGATGCATAAACAACAAATCACCTCTTTTCCATTAAATATTTTTTGTGAAAGATATTTTTAATAAAATACTGCAGCTTGCAATTTAATTACAATGAGTAATTAAAACTTAGAGGATAATCATTTTTGGCAAAAAGTCAGTTTTTGTTAAAATTTTAAGATAGAAAAAAGATGCATATTACGACCATAATACTGTTAGTAATTAAGATAAATGCATCAATTATTAAAGATGCAAACATGTCAAGCAAGCATAACTAATTATTTGAGCATGTTAACAGTTGTTTAATGTTAACAAGCAGTGAATTATTAAAGACCCCATGTGTCACATTTTGGACTGCATAAAATATAATGTTCTGGAAGGGTTTATGATTTTCAGGTTTTGCTTAGATCTTTCCAGTCAGATAAGCAATAAATTTAAGATAACGCGCATTTAAACTGTATTTCTAAAATAATTAGCTGTAATTGTGTAATGAAACGTTGTATTTCTCACTTTATGAAGACTTCCAAATTCAGTTAACATGACCAAAATGTATCAATAGGTGCTCTATGCTGTAAATACGTGATTTCTGTACATGAGTGTGCAATTTCTTCATTAAAAAGAGATATGGTATTTGAGAAGCTTAAACTGTCAGAGCAACAACTATACTGAGATGAAAGAGTGCATTTTATGTGAACTAATGCTCGTATTGGTACCTGGCTTTGTATTTCAGTGGCTGAATACCCTCCAAAGGAAATATCCACTTCCTTCCAAAGGAAAGATCCCCTTCAGCCAGCTCCTGGTAGCTGTGCTAAGGCAGCTGCTCTCCCATCTCCAAATACCTGTTAGTGGTACCACAACATCTGACACAAGAACAAAACCCATCAGAATGGTTTAGAGTTGAACAAACCATCACTCTAAATACTGAGACTCAGTTTGTCCTGGTGGTGGATTTGGTGGCTGGAGTTTCTTTTTTGGCAAAGACAAAATTAGGCTTATTTCCCTGGACTTCCTTCTGGTAGATTGAAGATTAAAATCTTTTTGTCTAAGCATTAGCTGTAAAACCTTGAATTCTGGTGAGTCCCAAAGGATTTATTGCAAATCAGAGAGGAGCCAACACATGGTCAATAACTGAAATTTTGGATATTTACTGCAATAGCTTTGCAGTGCTACCTAATTGCATTTACAGACAGCTGTCTCTCCAGCTCAGGCATCTTGGGGCAGATGTGCCCAGAGCCCAGCATACCCCTGAGCCAAGGCTGAGCCCCAAAGGTGGCAGCCCCATGGCTTGGCCCTGCTCACACGCTCCACGGCTGCTTCAGCCTCAGAGGTTTCTCCCCTTGCACTGCCATAGCAATCTGGAGTAACTCCGACTCCGTTAGTAACAGCAGCTGCTGATCCAGATTATTTCAACAGCACCGGGGAGAAACCACATCAGCCTTTAACGTGGCACACGAAGGGGAAGGTGACCTGTGTGCCTTGCTGAACTGCAGTCAGGGTGGCTGCTCATGGTCTTGGGAGACCCAACCTTTGCTGCCAACAAAACATGGCACCGGGTGGCCCGCTTGTCAAAACAGGTGACCAGCATCACCTTGGAGATTACTGGTTTCAATTCCTGTCACGGGGAAGAGAGGCCCAGAAGCACCAAGGAAGCATTTGTTTGTTTTTAGCAACAAATTAATCTGAATTAATGTTTTCAAAGCTCTTTGACATCTTTAGATGAAAGTGGATACACACATAGATTAGGCAGTTAATTGGGTGGCCGGAGGGTATGCAGACAGTGCAGACCCACACAACATTTAGCTCTTTGCACTGATGTTTAAAATCTCTCCTGCCCTACAATTAGGCAGACATTTCAGCAACCCAAGGGGAGGACAGGTCTCACCTCCAAAAACTTTGTTGCGAAATTCCCCTATAGCGCTGAAGAAGAGCTCACACCCAACCAAGCTGTCAGGCCATCCTTCAGCACGGTGCCCATCCCAGGGGTCTGATGTGCAGGGCACAGAGCACAGTGAAGTTTCTTTATCATGGTCTGTTTTCTAATGAAACTAACCTGATGTATTCCCCTCTTGCAAGAATATTTTAAAGGTGACTGCCGTAAAATGTAATTGGAGTTTTTAAACCCAACTCATTGCAAAAGCACAGAGGTCAAAGCTGGAAAGATGCTGATAACAAAACTCCAGGAAGTTAGGAGAATGGCTCTTCAGGCCCAGGACAATGGTGGGATTTCAGGTGCTGGAGGACAAGCATGTCTTTTGTAGATAATTTACTGCTCTCAAGAATACACAAAGGAAGTTTGGGTACCCTACTGGTCTTCTTTTTAGTTTATCTTATTTAGTATTTTCCCCCCAATTTTTCTTCCTGTTTCTAGGTGACCTCCCTCCTGTGACAAGGTCTCCCCATTACGACAGTGAGCTCTGATGATAATGTAGGTAACATTCAGACTGAGACCAAGTGCAGCAGAAAGCCATATTTCACTCCTGACCTTCAGCTCCCCCTCTAGTGCAATGCACGCATTATATTTCCTTTCACTCATAGCAGGACCAGTGAAACAACACCAGATGAAATAAGTGACGTTTCCTGAGCAAGATGCCAGGAATGAATAAAATAGCTTTGCCATTTTCACTGCACGTATGATACTCACCACACAACTTTGCTTGGCTCACATTAGATATTAAGATCTCTGCTTAGCAGAGGCAGGGAGAGAAAGATGAGGCAGAGAGAGAAACAGGCATCAGAGCACTCCCTGGCACACAGCGCTTTGAAGCATGCCCAAGCTGCCACAGCGCCAGGGGCCTTTGGGGGAGCTCCCAGTGACACCCCACAGGGGTTCCCATCCTTCTCTGCTGTCCCAGCCAGAACACCACACCCACTGAAGTGCAGGAAAAAGTCCTGCTGCTGAGCTGCCACGGAGCCCCAACCCCAAAATCGCGGGTTCTCTCATCTCCAGCACCAACTGCTGCACTACACAGTAGCCCTGGCAGAGCTCCAGACATATTCCTTTACGTGTCAGGCCTGAATCTCTTCATATGTTAGGGTAGAGCTGCATGTACAGTACTTCCCTTACTTCCAACGCGTTTTTGCCATCTGTTTCTATTATGGGAGTTTATGGCACAGAATACCTCAGACATTACAGTATCTGTTTCTTTTCTGCGCTGCAGTTATGGTTGCTGTGCTGCTTTATGAACAGAATGATAAAACTTGGAGCCTTCTTAATTCTCTCCTTTCCACCCCCATTTTTTTCATAGCACGCTGCAGAAATGGAAGGATTTTTTACAGTTTGTATTATTATGATGAGAAGTGATTTGAAAGAAAGTACGGAATTTATCAGGAAATGGAAATGCAACTACAAGGCAGATTTTGAAAATCCTTTAATCATATCATGATTAAGAAGGTTTTTATATTGTTACTTCTGTGTTCTGAAGTATACAGAATTTTGTTATAATCTGAAATTTGCCTTTTTTTTTTTTAAGAAGGAATAACCTGCTTGGTACAGTGTCTCATTCACACCCATTAAACTCCTACAGTTAAGCAGGGACTCCACAAGCAGAAGGGCTCCGTGGATTTTCCTGAGTAATATTTCAGAGCATTTCGCATCCCCAAAATCAAAGCACTTTCCTGAAGCAGCGTTCTGTCAATACACCCACATCCCCCACTGCATATTTTCTGAGAACCCTTCATTCCTCATGAGAGGAATTATTTGTCTGTTGTAAACTTTAGCTAGACATTTTTGTGACGTGAATAGCTATTATTTGCATGCAACAGCATCACATTTTAACCGCATTTAGATGGGAATGCTTGCAATCACCCTCATTGTCTCTAACCCATGAAGAGGTGGAGCTGTTGCACACTTCTTTAAAGAATGAACGCAGGCTTATGGGCAGAAGATTAGATAGGTATGAATTTGGCAAAGAAATCAAATATAGACACAAAGAAATATCCTATTTGCCCAGGGCTGGTTTGATCACATGGTGACCATCTGGAATTTAGATCAAGCCTTCAAAAAAAATACAAGGGACCACACTTCTGCAGCACTCTCAATGATAAATTAATATCTGAGCTGGAAGTACTACAAGAAAACAGTGATAAAGAAGACAAAAGCCACATCTCACATACTCCAATTGCACTCCATTTCCTGGTGTTTCTTCACTTCCCCCCTCCCCCTGTCCATTAATATAAACATTATATGAGAAGTATAGTGAGAGCAATAAAAAATAAATGGCAATTAGAGCCAAGATCCAGAGCTAAGACAGGAGGAAAAAAGGAACAGAAACATTGGTCCTGATGGCCTTTTCCTGTTCCAATTTTTTTTAATGTTCTTCTGACCTTGATTAGATCTGCAACTTCTCATGTGAGGCTTTGAGTCCTATATTTAGATAAAAAAGCAGTACCAGAAGTGAACTGCCAAGCATGTAAGGATCTCTACATACTGTGCCATGTTTTCTGAACCACACCATTGCTCCTTATTTGCTCTCCTCCTGGTAGCTGATCTACCACAGCACCTCTCAGGAGCAGCCTACTAACAAAATCCCAGGAGCCCTCTGAGCTCTTTGGAAAGTCTTTGGCACCCACATCCTTGGGATCATCTCCCAGGGTGCCACAGTACCTTGTCAGCACGACCTCTGTGTTGGGAAATAGTAGCAAGCAGTTTCTTACCTCTTAATTCAGAGCCAATGCATCAAGCTACTCCCAAAATCTAGTCTGTGAGGTCTTCCTGTGCAGAGGTCACCTTGGGAGCACTGGTGGAAGTTACAGCCCATGCCAGGCCCCCACTGCACAGTGCCAGACACCATCCACTCCCTTGTGACCAGCACCAGGCTGGCAAATGCCTCAAGACAGAGCAGGAAGTAGGTTCAACTGAAAACTAAGTCAAGAAAGAGCAAACATGTTTTCAGGCTCACTCCACACAAAGGTGGGCCAAAGAATGCCCCAGGTACAAGCAAGTCTGAGTTTCACTGGCCTAACACAGTGTAGCACCCCAGTTCCTGGACTCTCCTCCTCTTTGAAAATGGGACCTATTCAGCACAGCGCACCAGTCCCTCTCCCTCAAACCACCACTCACATTTCATTGCATCTTCCCACCACCTTCAAGCCTTAAGAGTTTGGGAGCCAGCTCCTTCCTTTGCCTTCTCCCCAGGGGATGGAAAACTATGCCATACCCATGGTGAAGGCCACTTTAAGGGGTGTGCAAACACAACTATGACCCCCTGATGCTGCTTCCAAAAATGTGGCCACAGCCTCTAGACTGCAGCAGGAACCCCAGCACTGCAGCATTTCAGCATGGAATTCCCAAGGTGCAGTTCTAATACCCCTAGCGTTGTTATTTCTGCCACCCCTCAATATTCAGACAGGCAGAAGTCAAATGCAACAACCACAGTTACCTTTCCTGGCAGTATGGATCAGAACATGCTGCACTGTGCCTTCATGGAAACCCATGGATGAACCCAGGGCTTGCCTCCCACCACAGTAGGGCTACAGATGCTCTGCTGTCAGTCTTTTTTTACAACTGGAAATGAAAGATGCTCGTTCATGGATGGTATGGATGGTAGGAATGCACGTCCATATGGGTCTCAAAGAAAACATGGGTTTCCTATTGTGATGAATAAAAAAAGGGAAAAAAAGCTGTAAAATAGAAGAAAATGTATCAGGAAAAAGTGAAAAAACTAGTCTCTGAGAAAAGCAGGAAGGAATACCGTGTGCCTTTCTTTAGCAAATAAAGTGCTCAGACACTGTTTTAATTCTGATTGAGAGAGGTAATATTCACATTTCCTGCAAATCCCCTTCCACCCCTGTCAGATGACAGTTACGAGCCCCTCTGTGGCAGTCACCTCCCCCTCTGTGGTAGTCACCTCCTTCACTTCTGTCAGAGAACAGATTTCAAGAACTAAACAAATATTAAAAGTTAAAAAAAGCCAAGAGCCCTTCAGTTTCCTTTGTATTTTAGGCTTAAAGGAGTGATTTTTTTGCTTGCTGTTTGGATCAATAGATTATTTCAGTAACAGAAATACTAATGTCCTTAAATCTATATTTTTTTCCCCTGCAAATCACCAAAAAGTCTCTCCCGGATTAGGCCTCCCAACCAACTGATTTAGTTATGTGTCAGAGGAGCCTCGGTCTCTCATTTTTCTCTTTTCCTGGGCTGAAGGAAATACTTACTGGTACTGTACTCTAAATCCCAGCCAATGGAAAGCAGTGTTTCACCATCTGTCTGCCCCTGACACACTTTTATGTAAACCACTGCAAAGGGAAGGGATTCACATATGTTTTACCAACTCTGCTAAACTACAAATAAAAGGCATCCAAGGTTCAAAGAGTTAAATTATGCAATGGCTTCCCCCACCGTGCTCGCCCCCCACCCTAAGCCCCTCTCTTCTCTCTCAGGGCTATGCTTGATTTATGGTGTGATCCATCCCTGTTGGGAGTTGACAGTCACTTTCATTTTCTGGTATTTTTTTCCTTTTGCTGCCAAGGTCACCAGAGAGAGGGCCCTCCAAGTTTTCTGCATTCGTCCTCCTTCACCCTTCCACCAGCTTGGCCTCATGAATCATCCCGTCTTCACATTGAACTCCTGATGCTTCTCTTCCACCAAACTGCCCGACTTCCGCAATTTTTCTTCATTCTCGCTAACAATTTGGTAATGAAATATTGATTTTTAGTTAGATTCAAATAGATGTTATTAAGTTTGCATTGATAAATCGTTCTCTTTTTCAGGCTGGAAGTACCTCAGTCAAATTCTAACTGCGCTTTCATACCTGGTGATGTATTAATTTGACATATTTGTCACCCAAGCTGCCTGGCTCAGAGTTAGAGGAGGGCGTCTGTCCTAATTGCTGCTATTTCACAGAGAAGGTGTAATTCTAGTGGATTTTTTCTAAGGATTATAACCCTAAAATAAGATATTTCCAAACATTTTCCATGGGATTTTTGTTGGAAAACAAGCAAACATTCTTTTCCAGAAGGAAGAGGTAGGCATTAAAAAAAAAAAAAAAGCACTGACCAATTAATGTTAAATGTTTCCAGTTAATTTTGCTAATTGAAATATATTCAATATCAATGAATTTGTCATGGATTCTGTGACAAGTAAGTAGTTCTTTTAACCCTCCTCAGTGAGAGCCACCTGATAGATGAGATTTGAAATACCAGCTGCAAAATCACTGCTCCCTTAACTGGTTAGATGAAGTGAATACTCCTGCACATGCCTGGCACAGTAACCCCTCCGTCAGAGTTGAAGGTGGGAACACGAGGAGGCACAAACTGTGTCAGCATTGCATCATCTTTCACCTACGCCAGGGATATAAGGTTCTCGGTCCCAAGACTTCATTGAGGGCAAAAATTGTGATCACAGATAGAAATAAAAATAAATTACACTGAAATAGAGACATGCACTTTCCCCCTCTGCAATATCCAGGCCTTGTTCTCCAGCACAGCACTGCTTCAAAAATAGCTGCTGCTCAAGCCCTCGATGCCCCACTGCTGGCAGCCAGTGGGGCCTGGTGGACAAGCACAGGGCAGAGCGGTGAAAATTCAGCTCAAACCCAACCATCAGAAGGGGGAAGGACACACATTCATGTGCTCACTCTGTGTACATATCAAGTAACAATTAGTTTTAAATTACTCACAACTCAGTTGAAGGTTTGAATGGATGTTTGCAGCTGCATCAGTTTGAAGACTTGAATTTCAGCTGGATGCAACCTGAGCTACTACCTCTTTTCATGTGTCATTCAGCACCTCTAAAAATTCCACTTTCCCAGTATCCCTGCAGCAGATACCCAAACAAGTCCTTCATTACCATAAGAACGAACCTCATATTTACTGTGAATGGATAAAGAACAAGTGTTATTTCTTACCAGCTAAATTAAAAGCTACCTGTGGAAAAGTCAACCTCCAAAAATTATTTAAAAAAACCCCAGAAGAACGAAAGGAAAAAGTAGCCAGCAATATATTATTACTTGTCCTCTAACAGAAGTATTGAGCTCTGCTGTGCTGACTGATTTCAAGAGACAGGCATTGATGAATAAAGCTCAATTGCTTCCTATGCTCCTGTGTCACACCTTTTTATTTACAAAATAATTTAGTTTAAAAGAGGAGGTAATTCTTGGAAATTAGCTTTCAAAAGGTCAAATTAATCTACTCGGGGCCAGCTGAAAGCTTATTTTTTAAAAAAATCTACAAACGGAAATATTTTTCAAAATAACAAAACTCCAATTTATAGCCATCAAGATACTAAATATTTACTGCGCAAGAATTGAACTTTTTATATTTAACATGATTGCTGTATGCCCCGTGTTATGCAGAGTGAAGTAAATGCAACATTCTAGTGGCAGTGGTGACTTCTAACTCCACCCAGAGCTACCATTGCATTTCTTAAAACAAGCTGGAAAAAAGATATAACAACATAAGACAGCCTTCATTATCTCCCCTCCACACTGATACTGTAATAAGACTGTTTAAATGAATCAGACAGCAGAAGGGATGCATAGATTTCTCTACTTATGTAAGTTCATTCGTTCTTCTCACATTCCTCCTCTAACATACTTCTAGGATTATTTAGTGCAATAAGTAATTATCAATCCGCTTTGGAAAGCCATTATACATTTACATACTCTTCAAAGCTGCTGTTACTTTTATTGCTTCTAATGCCAAAATGGGAATGTGAGAGAAGAGCCTCTCTAAGAGCAGGTTATGGCGAGTTCAGCGTGCAGAATGCAGTTTGGAGGATGCATATGGGAATGAGTCATTTCTGAGAAACATAAAACTCTGAGTTATCAAACCTTTTTCTAGTCAATTATTTTTCTTTACTATGCTTGCTGTTAATGACAACTGCTATGAGAAGGCTGCTCTGCTGTATTATTTCTGCTGTTACTAACCTGGTGGAAAGTGAAACATGGCTGGACCAAGGCATGCCACTTAGAACTAAAAAAGCATGATAATTTAGAAGGCAAAGGTAAAATTCAGATATTTTGTGGAGTCCTTCTTTCCTTACCTTCCTGACAGATATTACAGAACATGACGTGAAATGCCCCACCAGCAGACCCCAGTGAATTAAGTAGCTGAGGGGAAGTGTGACAGACACACTGTCAGATAAACACACACTTAAAGAATTAAAACCTATGCATATTACAAGCTTTTTGGGACCATCATGTCCTAGTAATATAGAAAATCAGTAAAGCTAGAGTATCACAAGGTATTTAAGAGTAACTCCTGCCAGGTGAGCAGCCCACTACAGGGTGACCCTGCCGTGACCTACAGCAAGATTGTTTCTCCTCCAATGGCTTGACCCGTGGCAGTGGGTGGCTCAGGTCAGTGCAGGGCTGCTACTAATCTCTGAAAAACAACCCGTGTGCATCTACCTTTGGCCTCCCATGTTCCACAAACCATAGTTCAAATTATCAGGAAAATCTAGAGCTGGGCCAACCTGCTTCCCAACCCACAGGTCTTTAGTGCACAGGTAAAAAACACCCAGGCACTGACAGCAACCATGAATGCACATCCACAGACTACGTGGTAAAGCACAAGCTGCACTTTGGCACCTGCTCCTATGCATTTGCAATATGGTGTGTGTCCAGGCGATGCTGTAATTCACCCTCACAGAGCACATTTTCCATGCATAAGGCCAGCACCAGTCTAAACATTGAGATATCACAGTAGAAATTGAAATACTTACAGCAGAAAGGTACCCCGTTGCTACCAGTGCTCCCAGTATTTGCCTTTGCTGGTCTGCCATGAGAATGAAGGGAAGGAGCTGCTGCTTTTAAAACTCTTCCTGCTAGGTGACACCTGGAAAGTCTTCTAGGACAAATTCTTACAAATTCTGTGACAAAGTACCACATAAATAACACCACTGTATTTCTTAGTGCTGCATCCCAGGACTGGGGCACGGACTGAGCCCTTCACATACAGCCTGGTCTTTAGAAAATCCATGCCAGCACAAAGGGTCATCTCCTCAAGGTTACTACTATTTGAAATGCTGTTAAAACTGGCCCCAAATCAGTCTGCCCAAGCAGTCCATTCCTTTTCTTAAAATGCTTTTGGCTTGTTTCAGAAATTAAGTAAAAAAACCTTACCATAATTTGGTAGGGACATGTTGATTCAAGGAAGCAGCTGCTGAGTAAGCCAGAGATTAAGTAAATAACAAAGCCGATAGCAGCATCGTCCTGTACCCCCATAGCTATGAGATCACGGACTGGGCTAATTCCTGGTAAAAGAAAATATCCTTTTTCATTTTCTTGGCAGGCACTGCAGCTTGTCTGCTTCTAGGCAGAAGCTGAAAACTCCACAGCCAGGGCCTTCCTTCCCGAGCACCTCACGTCTTCTATAACAGAAACGGATTTCCCTCTCTTCCTACAGCACTGTTCCCCTTTCTTCCCCCAGCAGTTTCCCTTTCTCCTTAGAGCCTGCTTTTCCTCCACCTAGCTGGGACCCTCTACTCAAATGAGAATTAAGCTGAAAATAACACATTAGGACTGGAGTCACCCTTTGGGAAACCAGAGCAGTGACCAGCCAGCCAGGCTTGTATTCACATGGCAGCACCCCTCTCACAGAAAGCAAGATATGGTAAACAGAATGGAACCTAAGCCTGGGTGAAAACTGAGGCAGTTTCCACATGAAAGATGTGGAATATTTCCCTCATGCTGCCCCAGTGTAACCCAATCTGTACAGCATATCTAGGGGAGCAGGAAACCCAAATTAAAAGTCCCCTGATAAACAAAGGTGGGCATCGAATCTAAGTCCCCACATTGTCCTGGCAGAATATCCCAATTAAGCTGCTTGGTAAAACTGTTGTCTGTTGTCCCTGTTCTAATGCTGCCCCATATGCCAGGGAAGCTCAAGATAATCAAGGTTCATCTTTTAATTTTGCTTAGGGCATAAATTCATAGTGCTCTCTGCCCTCTCTTCAAAGCATCCCACATAGAAGGAAATACTGTTTTCCTTGGGGTAATGCTGGCTGACAAGGCATCGTTAACAGGAGTCTCTCCATATGAGATTAGGTTTGGGTACATTCACTGATAGGGAATGCAATGAGCAAACAGTAGTGACTCAAGTGTGTTACACTGCTCTGTCTTTCAGGAGATCTGGTGGTAAGAGAATTAGACACTGGTTAATGGTCAGCATGGACAAACCCCATATATGAACAAAACCAGCCTTAAGATCAAACACGTTAAATTAGTTCCAAAGCAATTAGTTCAGTCTTACTGTGCCTGCAATCAGAAACCAGGCAATTTATTGTTCTCCATTTTAAACGCTCAAAGTCAATGTGCTTGCCTTGTGAATGTACCAAAAGCTATTCTGAATACAAACCCCAAACCTATAAAAAATGCCTAATTACACTAAGTTTTCCATTCCTTTCTGTGACTTCACTGCCATTCCTCCCTCCTTAAGACCTTTTCTCACATGCATTTTCTTTATGCTATTAGTGCTATCTATAAAATATGAATCCCAATTCCATGATTGTCATAAAAATCATAAAATTCTATGCCCACCATGAAAATATTACATGATTTATTTTTGTGTGAAGTACATATTAAATCTAAGTATTGAAATGGTATTTTGCCTCCTTGACATCAAGAACTTTAAAAGATGCCCAATTTCTACTCAATTGCTATTATGTTAGGTTCCTTTCCCTGTTTTAATACAGATACTTCAGAAGCTATTTATAGATTGAGGTTAATATTCATATTGCCATATGCTCTACAGTATTTGCTCATATACCCTCTTCATTTTTATTTTATATGACATATGGTGGCTGCATTATACACGGCGTTCTCCTAATGTATTACATATGCATATAACATTTAATACAATAGTGTGGATATTCACCGTGCATTTCACACTAGCGGATTGTGAACTGATGGATAACACAGCTCCTCCACTGTGCCCCTTGCTGGACTCATTTAAGGGGCAAAGATGTGGTCAAAATGCGCTGGAGCTCTCTGCTTTGGATGTATGGACCCACTCCCAAAACACTGCAGGGATAACAAATGCAACATAAATAGAGAGAAAACTTCTGTGGTGGCCGAGGATCTCTCCCCACTGACAAATGCACACAGCAGCCTTCAGGAGCTTGGTCTGAGGGTTCATAAACTCCCTATCAGCCTTACAACCTGAGGGACATGCTAACAAGGAGCAGAATTCTTCCCCTCTTTTGGACACTAGAAGCTTAAAATTGATTTTATTGCCTTTAGCTGATAGGTTCTTAATCTCACATCTTAATGATTTCCGTATGCAAGGTACTGTCACTAGATACAAGAAAAATTATTCCATGAAAATTCTCCTCTCAAGTTAAAAAAACCCCAACAAAACCAAAACAAAATATGAAAACAGGAAAACAGCTACAAATTTACTTCCACTTCACTGCACCATTTGCATTGCTAAGAGCACAGCAACACTAAAAAATAAAAATCTGAGAATACTGAAGCATTTTAAACTATAGTTTTCTTTGACATTTTCTTCCATTCTGTTTTGAAAGCTACAAAAAGAAATAAAAGTCAACAGTCAAGAAGCAGAAGAAAAAAGAATTCATTTGACTGAACTATTTATCCACATTTAGTATTGCCAAGGAACGGAAACTCCAGTTATTCACACAGCTCCAGTCATCATAGCACTCTATAAAGATCGGTGGTCACAGAGCACTCAAGAACTAATAATTAGTTTTTCTCCTTTTCAAGTGGAAAAATGTCCTCATGTTAATAATCAACAAGAATATAAGATTTTCCATTAAACTTTCCAGGCTTTGACATGTCTGCAGCATTCTAGTCCTGCAATCCCTGGTTTATTGAATATTTTTTGTGGCTTTTTCCCAGAACAGGACCATCACCACTGCTGTGTGTGCCAGCCTGGCTGCCACCATTGTTTGCCATGCGAAGGCAGGGCTGGTGGTTCCCAGAAAATGCTTTGCTCTGTGTCTCAGAGGCTACTGCAGGATCAGTACAGAGCCACAGCTAGCAGGGAGAAAGGAGCAGGCAAAGCGTGACCTGAGCCAAATGTTTTCCCCAGGACCTTGTGTGTCATCTCTTCAAAGGAAACAGAGTTCCTCACTACCAACAAAGAACAATTCCATCCTGGTTGTGCAGGACCATCTCACTCCCTCCCCCAGAAAGAATTGCATATGGCCTTTGTCCTTTCAATCCTGCTCCTTTGTGCTAATTAATGAGCAAATGATACCAATAACAACCCATATTGATAAACAACAATTGAGAGAACCTCACAAGGCCCTGAACAGAACCAAACATTGCAAACAGGAACACCAGCTTTGCAGGACCAAAACTTTTCCCCCGGGGGGGCAGGTGTTCTGGGGTGGGTTCATAAGCTCCTGGTGATTCCAGTAGGAACAAAGAGCACAGCCCAACCTCAGCAGCACAGGCCAACAATGCACAACTCTAAAGTCTTGTACATGTCAAATCCCCATTTCAATCACTAGGAACTTCATTGGAGTAAGGTGCTCATCCTAGAAAAAAATTGAATCTGCAGTTCAAACATTCCATGAACTATAGATTCCACTCCCAGGACCCGGGTTCAAAAAGCAGGCAAGGACAAAACCTTCTTTTCTTTGTGTGCAGATGATCCCTATATAAATACATTCTCATAAAACAGTTCCAATACCTCAAATGTACTCCCTGCCCCCACATCCTCCAATACAAATGATACTTAATTAAGCCATCTGATCTGCAGAGGCTTCCCCCCCCCCCCCCCCCCCCATCAGAAACAATGAAGAAATAAGCGGATTTCTTCTAGAGCCATACTACTACATACTACTGTATTACGTACAGAAAACAGAAAGAAAAGCCTGGACAAGATGCAGAAACCATGAAGAAAAATTATTAAAGATTTAGGAAAAAGAAAAATCAATCAAGGGAGATACACAAACCTGATTAGGAAAGAAAAGATTGTATGCTCCTATATATAAATATATATATATATAGGCATGTTAACGGGTGGCTGGTTCTTCTAAGATTAAAGAAAATAACCTAAGGTTAAATATCCTTTTGAGTTCCTCTGCTCCATCTACAAAACTGGAAACCTGTTTGCCATGGCTTCAAGCAAAGAGCTGATAACAGAATATTTTTGCAGCTAAATTCTCTCTTTTTCCACCAGCTCCTGAAGTCATGAGACAAATTTACTTGCCAGAAACTGATTGAGTACAGGGGGTTTTTCCAAGTCTCTTTTCTGACCCAGATTTGTGTCTTCGTGCTTTCTGAACAGATGGATAAGATGATCATTCTTTAAAGATCCCAACTTAAACGAAAATGTGTTTAGTGGTTCCAGTGCAGGGAAATACAGTAAGCCATTGAACCATGACAAATTTGACACACACAACAACTTCAGGGAAAACAGGCCAAAAAAATGGAATGTCTACCTTACCAAAGCAGAAACTGAATCCGAGTGATTAAAAAAAAGCAGCAAGGGAGATAAGAAAATAGCCATTTGTCCTGTCTGGGCTCACACCACAGCCCACTGCAGAAGCACCACAGCTCCTACCAGCTGCCCCCACCCAGCCCCACCCACCAGCATTGCCAAATTAGCACAGAAACACAAAACTCCCTGATAGAGAAACAGCAAAGCTCCCTGGAAAAGGCAACGAGACACATTCTGCTAACTACTTGCCCTCAATTCACGAATGAATACGATCAGCCTCAGCTAAAGCAAAAAAAAATGAACCAAGACAACAAAACCCCACTGAATTGTGATTTATAGTAAATCTCTGACATTTTTATGGTTCTCAAACCAATAACGCAAGAAGAAACAGCAGACAGTGAGCTCTTGGCACTGGTATTGACTTCAAGGTCAGTGGAGCACAGAAACCCATTGGTTACTGATAAAATGGCCTCTCCTCCACCCAGCTGCTTCTGGTTTTCAGCAGAGAACTTCTTGAAAACCTGCAGGTGTTTGATATTTCGTGGTACTTAGCTCCCCTACTGCACTTGATAGAATAATTACTTTGTTTAAACTTTTCACTCAACAGAATTTCTTCTTCCCTTGAGCCTGGATTTGCCTTATTTAGTATCAAGACTAGAGAAAGCAGGTTAACAGCCCGCCTAGTTATTCACATCTATGCAGAAGCCTTTTATTCTTGGATCAAAAATGTATTCTGTTATTATTCTTTCAACTGGTATGTAAGGGTAACTTGATTGTGTCTGTAAGTAAGTGCCATACTGAATTTAATCATGCTATTTATTTGCTTTGAATTATCCTGTATTCCTTTATTCTGTACTCTTAGGCATCGATAAAGTGGTTCTTACTATTACAGTAAATTAAATGCACTTTAAAAGATTATCTTCTACATTTGTCATAACAAGAATTTACATCAATGTTTTTCTCTCTTTAAGTGGTTATAAAGAACTCATGTACACTTCTTAATTTACTGTGTAGTATTTATTACATGAAGAACAATTTCTTAACTAATCACAACTCATTAAATTCACAAATTATTCCAAATAGCCCATGGTAAAAGACCTCTTGTATTAGGAACAGAAAAACAATCCAAAATTTTTTTGTGAACACGCATAACTAATTTTCTGGTTCTTTTCATGGATGAAATTAAGTATTTCAAAATGCAAAAAAACTCCATGGGAAGTAAGAGGAGGGGAGACACCCAGAGAAAAGAAGCTGTGGGAAGGATGGAGGATAGATGTGAATGGCACAACTTTGAGCAGAGGAGGAAAATGGAGGCTGATGCTGTGTGCAGAGGAAGAACCTCCCTCCCGCCCACCTCCATCCCTCTCTCCTTGGATCAGTCCTGCTCCTCCTTCACTGGCTGGCTGTGAGCAGAAGTTGTGCTGGGGGTTTTGTGGCCACCCTTCCACAGTCCTGGGCCACATTGCCTAATAACTATCACTTAATTGTTGCATTTCCTGAAGCAGGCAGTCCCTAACGTGATATATGAACTGCACAAGAGCCTTCTTCAAACACAGAGCCATTTAAACCTTAGTTGTTAAGTACTGCATTCACTCTGCCAGCCACTTGCCTTTTTTTGTACTTTACATGTGTGGTGTTTTCCACATGTCTAGCACTGAAGCACACATTTGTTTGGACTATATGCCTCTGTGTACTTTTTTAATGTAATAAAATTGACAGATGACTTCTTTTTGCAACAGGTTTGGTAGAAAAAAATGTTTGAGCTTTTTTCCTTGATGGCTGTTTAGACAGCAGTCTTAAAAAATGACTAGTCACTAAAATTCCTCATGCTCATTTCATATTGTGTTGATTCATATTAAATTCACGACAACAAAAAAGCAACTTGAGGCACTTTTGGAAATGACCACTCTTTAGTGCTTCTCTCCTCCAGGCTCGATAGGCCCAGAGTCCATAAAGCTGCCTGCTGTCTTGTGTCATGAAAAGAAACAGCTTTGCCTGGGAATGCCATTACTGTGTAATGAGGCATGCAGCAAAATATACCTTCAGCAGCCACTTGATGAAGGCTTGCTGACACACCAGACCAGACAGAAATGTTTTTTTGTGTGTTCTTCCTTATTTTGTCCATCAATCACATCATTAGTCAAAGCAGACAGCTCTGTCAGCTGGGCACAGATGCAGACTGGCAGGCGATCAGTGGACAGGTGTTAGAGCTCTCCCAAAACAAGATCTTGAAATGAGAAAAGGAGTGAAGACCTTGTTCCAAGGGCTGGAATGTCAATATATTAAAGAAAAAAAAAAAGTCAACCAAAAACCAACATATAAAAAACCCCAGCACCCAGGAGGGGAAAAGTTCAGAGGGGATGCTCAGAGCCACTACAGAGAGACTTGGAGGAAAGTTAAAAGGAGCTGCCACTTTGCATTACATTTTCATTTCTGCCTGTATTAGCTGGTGTCGGTGGATAACAGCGACGTCCAGCATTTGCTGTTTTGAATAGAGTCTAAAGGACATTATGTAAACAGTATTGTAGTTCAGTTTCATTAGGAAAATCCTCCATGGCACATGGATTTATTTGTCCGAGGCTTCTGTCGTTAAGCTGAGACACTAATACCCACAACGAGCATATATACCTTCAGTTTGACGTGCAAAATGGCAGAGGGCTACACGAGGGATCTCATTTTCATTATAAGAACCAAAAACATAAACAGAGTGAGATACATCCGAAGTGCCCCTGGTCACAGGGAATGCTAATCAAGCATATGCAAACCTCCCAAGCCCTTACGCAGGGATAACCCCTGCAACTTCATCCCAGGCTGCCCTGTGCCAGCTCCACCACTGACGTGTGGTCACTCTGCATTTGGCTATGCAGATGGTTGCCACCACAGAGGGGGACCCTCAGTGCTCCTGGGGGGCTTGTGCCTCTCTCTGGGGATGGCTGGGAGATGAACCCACTCCTCAGACCCAGACATACTTTGCTCAGCAATTTGAACAGCATTGTCTTCCTCAGATGTCTCAGCCATTGGTTTTATTCCTGTAAACTGGAGCTAGTTCTCCTTCACAACATTTTCGTATGAGTCCTTTAAAGCACAGGGTGTTTCATTTCCTTCCCATCCCCTTAAGCTAAGTTTTTGTCTACAGTCACACTTTGAATTCTAGAAGGTTTTAATAATGAGTCTGGTTAATATTGTTTCTGAACAGCTTTGCATGCATTGTGCACTCTTTTTTGAGTAATAATAGACAATTTTCCAGCTCCTTGTCATGAAGCACGTGATAAATCTCCAGCAGAATCTCATTGTTCTGGGTCCCAAACCTGGGCAAAAGGGTGCTCTTGTGAGGTCCAAACCAAAATAATTTTATCTACAATGTGCTTCTCTCAATCATTCTATGGTGGATTGGCCAAACTGAATTAAAAAACCTTTTTATTAATCGCAGATGAACCCAGTTCCATAGAAAAGCTAGCAGCAAATCCCCAGCTAAGATGAGTGGGAGAGAGCAACCCTTTGGGAGAAAAACTCTCAAGCAAAGAATGCCATCAGGACCATACAAAAAGGGCAAAGATGTTCATGATAAAAGTCTAAAAATTGAACAGCCCAGGCAGGGATACCACCTCCAAATGCAGTTGGTTTAGTCTTATTTTAGCAAGAAAGACAAGCCCCTGGAGTGCAGTGATTTGAACAAAAAAAAAATCAATTAGTAATAATTCCCAGGGTAGTGGAACCAACCAAAGAGCTAACCAGCTTCTTGCTGACAGAAAACAAGTTTGCCAAAACCATGTCACTTTTCAATTAAAAAAAAATACAACTGTTAAACGAGAAAACGTCCCCTTTAGAAACAGAGGTAAAGTGGTTTGGGGAAAGGGACAGCAAGTCAATTGAACAGGAGACATGTACAATCCACAGCTGGAAAGCTGCAGTGATAATTAAGGTGTCTAGGTAGGATCACAGGTTTTGCTTCAACTTTTGCCTCCTGCCCACTGCAGCTGTCTTTAAAATCCTGCAATTACTCAAGGCTTTCCTATTTCCCCCAGGTCTTCAGTGTCCCCTTTCTCACTTTGCCCCTTTGCTCATATTTACACTCTGCTTCCTCTGCTTTATTTCAACCCTCACTAACCCATTATCCTCTCTTTCCCCTTCCCCTGGGCTTTATTCCTTCTTCTTTCTTCTTCCCATCTTTAACCAACCCAATCAAACTCCAGTTTCTTGGTATTAGTGAAAAATATGTTTTAAAGTGAAAACCCCCCAAACATACATATCTTGCATTTAAATGTACTCATCTACTAAAAATAACATAGGGTCTCGCAGTGCAATTCTGTACACAATTGCAATTGTGTAAGCTCCAAATTTTGCACAACAGGATTGTCCCAAAAAGAGGAGTTCCTGGTGAAATATCAAGGTAGCCTGCATTTTAACTTGTGTCATCACTGGGTTTGGTCACTTATTTTAGAAAATATTGGGGGGGGGAAAAAAAAAAAGTGTGTGTGGGGGAAAAGTCCTTTCCACTTCAATAAGTAATAGGCTGGAGGGAGGGTGGAGGGAAGAGAAAAGGAAGAGAAATTAGGATCACTGAAAGGTCAGGTGCCTTTATACAGCACAAGGGAAAAGGAGCAGGCTTTCAGATCCTTCCAAGAGCTGACCTTTCTAAAGATGTGCTCAGCATGAAGGGGGTAATACCTGATACAGAGCCACACATCTACCTTTAAATAAGAATTAAAGCCGGCTAACTCTGGAGACACCATTAATCTAACGAGCCTTTAGAGGTCACTGTTGTGCCAAACAGTCCTGGGTGGGACACATTTATCTGGTAAAAGACAATAGTGGTCTAAAGGAGCATTAGTCCACCAAACATCTAAGCTTTATGAATAAACTCTGCTAAACAGCCCTTTTCCTGTAGAATAGGGTGTAACAGCCTTTAATAAATTAACTTTGTTACTCAGCTTTTAAGTGTGTACACATTAACTTCAAACCTCCTGGGTGAATCAGAAAAATCAGAGAGAGTGAAAGCATGAACATGGGTCCTTGTGCCAAACTCTGCTAATGACCAGGACTCCCATGGAAATGGTTAAACTCAAGGATCTCAGTTCTCATGAGAATGGAAGGAAGAAAAGTAACATGAACTTGACTCAAATGGTGGTGATTTGGGTGTTAAAACAGATTTATTTTGAGATTCTGAACAAACTATTTCTTTCCCAGTTGGAAGATGGAAATAATGTGAGGCTAGTTTGTGGCTGAATGGATGTTTTGGATTATAGACACTTCTGGGTGATAGCAGCCGGGATCACTCAAGGATTTGGAGTGAATTCCTTACACGGTGGGTGAAACTGCAGAGATGAGAAGGTGCATTGGAGTTTCCAGGTTCACACAACATAAGGTTTGAGCAAGTCCTCACTGGGTTATAGCCCTTGGTGACTTCAGCTTGTCACTTCTTCCAAAATTCCTGATGAGCCCAGGCCCTGCTGTGAGAAGGCACCTGGTGAAATCAATCTGCCAAAAGAACATGAGAAGAAAAGCAGGTCCACTCAAACAGTGCATCACTCCTGCTATATCTGTGCTCCTGTGGCAGCATGCAAAAATCATATAACATATCCCCTTGCTTGTGCAGCTTGAATCCTGTCTCTGCAGCATTGTCATCGATCTCTTTCTTCTACATTAGGCTCCTAGGCAGTCCGCTGGGGCTGATTTGTCAATAATTTCAAAGGTTATTCAAACGTTCAAGCTTTATTGTGATTCTTAATGGATCATCTCCATAGAGCAATTTAGAAGTGTGGGAGAAGGAAGGCTATGCAGGAACGGAGGAGAGACAGTGCCCAGCTGGTGCCAGTGCTGCTGTAACTTTGCACTGCAACACCTCATGTAGCAGAGCCACCATGCCAGACCCACAACTATGTTAGATACACCAAAACTTTCAAAGAAGGCACCAGTTCTGATGATTCAGGAAGAAGAACACCAATCAGTAGGAAAAAGAAATCCAAGCAGAAAGTCACCATCAACAGCACACTGGAACTCAGCAGTTGGATTGTCAGCTGTCTTATAAACTGAAGACAGTGCTTGTCATTCTCAAACCTGCCTGTTAAATTAAAAGCATGAGATTCAGGAAAAAACCCTTACAATTTAACATGAACTTACACAGGCCTTCCTTGAAGCGTGAAACAAATGTTCATAAATATCAAACTCCTGGCTCCAAGAGCCTCATCATTTAAAAACAATGCTTAACAGGGGAATACTTAACATCACCCTTTAACGTCTTCCTCCCACCCCCTGCCTAAAGATGCTACAAAAATTTGACCTATTTATTGTGCCAACTTATGTGTTTGAAGCCAAAAATAACCCCAGTGATGCCAGTGGAATTAAGTTAACATAAAAAAAAGGTGGTTTTATCCCACTAGGAGCGGTATAAAGACAAGATACACACAGCTGGGAAGGGAAGGAGGAAAGCTCAGGGCACAGCCCAGCAATGTTTGGGAAGCAGGAGCAAGGTAAAGTGTCAATTCCCTGTCTACCCAAGTCCCTTCGAAGCAGGAGATCTGCCATAGCTCCTGGCCACACTAAAGGCAGGGACAAAACTCTCACTGAATTTATCTGTTCATCTAAAGTGTCAGTCTCTTTTTTGAAGTGGTCTTAAACTACAATACTTCATGAGCTGAGAGCTGCCAGTTAAACGAGTTACATTGGGAGGAACTGCAGATTTTATCTAAACCATACAATTACCTCTAGAAAATACATTTTTTAAGTCTATCTATATCTGTAGAGTACACCCAACGCACCTGTCAACCAGACATACTATATGTCAAAGTCATCAAGGAATATCAAGTAGACGTCAATCAAATTAGTTTTTAAAAGTAAGAACTTCTATACTAGAACCACTGAAAAGAGCTATGTGATTACTGCACAGAAGTACACCTATTTTATTAGAGCTATCACATTGTACTAATTCCTGTGTTCACAATAAGGGTTTTATAAGTAAAAATATCAGCTCTAAACTAGGACATGGCTAATGTTCCCTTCCCAAATAAACAAGTCCAGTAAGTTTCACATTTTAGATGGCAGCATCCCACCGATCAGAAAAGTTTTAACATGAGAGCAGCAGGACAATATATTCAGAAGTAAACATGCCAATGGAGCATAAATTACTGGATTTATCCCATAACCACAAATGGCAAGGATTAAGTTTGCAGATTATTGGCATCATAATATAAATCCGCAGTGTATTTTGTGGTGGAATACTTTTTCTATACTTTTGTTTCCATAGTGCTAGGAGGAAAACTCCTCTCATCTGTAAAAATGTGAGGTACAAGAAATGTATTGTCCAAAGCCATGATGGAAACCTGAACTCTCAAATGTATTAATGAATCGAAGTGTGAAATAAAAAGAAAAATGACCCAGTACAAAACAGATCATCTGTTCATTCTGAAGCACTTAATTTCTGTTTAAATTAGTTTAAGTTTCTAAAAAAAAAAAAAAAAAAATCACTTTAACCTAAACTACAGACGTACAGGTTGTCATTCAACAAAATTTCAGATTTCCTCCAATATTTCTGAGACAAACAAATTTAAATTAACTTTTATGTATAAACAGGCTAGTTTTGATGAATCAGCATTTTCTGATAAAAAGACATTTCATCAGCAAACACTGAACCAGCTCTACAAATTAATTGCTACTTCACAACATGAAGAAATTTGCGATAGATCTTTCTTTTGTCATTAGAACAAATCAGTGAGATCCAGCTTGATTTGAATTGCATGTTGTAAAAGTACAAATAATAATAACATTTCTGGGAACTGACTTTACATCTCAAAGGATTTTTTTAATGTTACTTTTCTAATTCCAAGCAGAACCGGAGAGATTAAAACAATCCTAAAAAAAACTCATAAACCCCAAGTATTCTTTAATTACTTTGCTTATCAAGAGCCACAAATCGGACAGCTGCCTGAATTTTCATGCCATTCCCTCTGGAAGATAGAACTTCCAAAACTGATTTCCGGATTGAATAATCAGTAATGGGTATTTTTGGAAGAAATCCCTTGGATCAAAAATTTATGATGACACCAAACACTGCTAGTTCCCTATTGCAGATGCCAAGCAAGCTCTCCATCCCATTTTGGAGGTCTTGTAATTCCTGCAGTCCAGAAGTACTGAATTTTTATCAAAACAGCTCAGCACAATCCTTTTACTTACTAATGTCAATACTGCTTTTTACCTCACCTTGTTCTTCTAATTTACAGAGACAATTTAGTCAGGGTAGTTGTACTTGGACTTTTAAGGGTTTTTAAAACACTGGGACAGCAAAGTGAGATCTATTACAGTGGTGGGAAGATAGTATGAGTTACAGCACAATTACCACCATTTGGAGCAGCATTGTCATGTAGCTACGATGTAGCTTACATTAGGTAAAACAGCTCAAACACTGAATAGAACAATGTACCGCCTATAAATCTCCACACATCTTCTATTATTAGGAAAACTTCTTAAAATTCATACTTGATAAAGTAATAAACTTGCTTGATGTATAAGACCCCACGCACCAACTGCTGAAATACAATGAGGGCTGTTAAAAGGATAAACCTGTTGAATAAATCTGCTATGTAAAAATTTATCTCAATGTTATATATAATGAAACCCTTCTTAAACAAAAACCTGATAAAACAATAAACCTGTTCAAAGATTAAATTTGCTGCACTCTAGGGCTATACTTCTCTGCTGTATTTGGAGCTGCCAGACAACTTTCAACCTGTTTAATTTCAGCAGTCCTGTTTTAACACCTTTTTTTTTTTCTATTCTGTTTCAATCACCCCTGTGCTTGTAAAGTCTGGGAAGAGTCCTGCATTTTGAGTACAATCCACTATAACATTTCTGCCAATGAAAGTTAACAGATGAACTTTTTCATATTTTCGTGCTTTCATTTTTCTTGATACAGACACATCTCTAGGCATGAGTAACAGTTGTCCATTAGCTCGCTATAAAGGCACGGAAGAGAGTGGAGATGCAGAGAGATCTATGATGCAGAAACACTGGAGAGTGCCTAGAGCAAATGTTCATCCCACCCTGGACTGCTGAGAGAGGATCTGCACAATCTGTCCCTGTTAGTAATTATGTCCCGGAGGAATAAGTCAGTGTGAAGAGGATTTTAGTATTTTTGAAGAGGCAACCACCACTCTGCAGCATTAGACGGTAAGACTGGTTCTTACTCATGAGATTCACGGTCTATTTGCGTGAACAAAAGCTCACAGATTTTGGCCTGGACTCCAGAAAACAATATTGTAGGCAGGCTAGGAGCTTTGCTAAAAAAATTTTCAGAAGAACACCCATGACTATATCAAGCATCTGGAGTGTTCTTTAATAGTGAGTAATGATATTTCTTTTGTCAGGCAGCTGGCACCTTCTGCCTCCTGACACCCTCTAACATCACTCTTACTTTGAAGGCCTTTGTTAGCTCTCAGCACACCTCCCACCACTCTCCAACTTTCTCTCTACCTCTGCACTCACCTTGCGAGAAACACAAGAGAGCCGCCACCGCCACGCAGGACCTGCCATCATCCAGAAGCTGCTTTCACCTTTCCAGGGCTGATTTTGCACTAAACAACCCCCTTTCAGCTAAGTGCAGAACGAGAGTTAGAACAGGAGTTAAATATCCATGGGTTATTTAATTCACTCCCATAGCTAACGCATGAAGATCCTGAGAGCTTCCAGGCATCTCTCAGGTACTGCAGCCTTTCAAGGGCAAGCATCAAAACATTTCCTCTGGCTGCTGCTGGCCCTAGGAAGGGCAGCAACTCCTTTCCTCCTCATTGCTGAGGGAAAAACATCTCCCACCTTGAGTATCAGGACAACCAAACTTCACCTGTGTCAGCAGGGTGTCTGCTTGCCCTCTGCCAGGTGTGGATGGAGATGTTATCCCACCACAAGGATGAGGCTATTCTGGTAAATCTTGAAAAAAAAAATTCTTCTTCCCTTGAAGAATTTTTTAGTGATCTCCCAGTCACAGGTGTTGTGCCTGTAGAGGGAAAAAAAGGCTTAAGTAACATTTCACCTCTGCTGTGCACTTCCTATAAGCATTTTCTCGCAGGAGCCACTGTCAGTCTCAGAGACAGACTCACATCTGCCCTGACAGTGTGGTGGGTTTCTGCTGAGCCCAGTTCATGTCTCCCACGTGAGGCCAGGGGGAGCTCAGGACACTTGCACCTGTGCTTCCCATACTGATGGTCAGCTCAGGAGGAAAACACTGACAGCTGGGCATTAAACTCACCGAACGTGTGCAACGGAGGTGCAGATAGAAAGGAACTGTTAAAAAATTGGCATGAAATGCTGCCAGTAATATTCAGGATTCATCATTTTATTCTGGCAGGGATTTGTTTCACTGTAGGAAAGTACTTCCAGAGTCAACTTCCACTGAAAAATGTGAGGTACTTCCAGAAACTGCAGTGAGCAAACCAATTAATCCTCTCTCAACTCCATACAAGGGACTGTAACGAAAGGCCTAATTCCTAGAGACAAGGTCACTCCCCAGGAGCAGTTGGGCTGGCAGAAAACCCTGAAGTGTAGGGGAGGCATGTTCAATGCTGTCTTTACTCAAACTCGGAGCCAGCAGAGCTCCTTACAAGAATAGATCAAAAATTGCATGTTAGAGGAGCTACAGGGACTGCTCTCCCTGAGTGCAGTCCCAGACTCCTGTACCTGAGCCGAGTTAAAGTCCCAGATCTGCCCTTCCATCCTTTCACAGGAAAGTTCAGACTTCATCTAATCAGTTTTGGACTTTTATTTTAAGAATTCCCTTCAATGAGAGAGAGGACTTCTGTCATGAGCAACACAGGGACACCCAGCTCCTATTGCTGGGGTTTGGTCACTTGTGAGGATCCAGCAAGAAGGGTGTTTGGGAGATCTGTCCAAAGCAAAGCATTGACAGTGTGGGACAGGCTCTGCAGGTCAGCCACAATCAACTCTCTACTACACTAAATGAGGAGCCTTTTAACGACCGCTTGTTGTTATTAATACACTGCCCAAGTCACCTCTTCCTTTCCAAAAATACAGAAAGGTGTATCCAAATAACCAGTCATGAGGTCACTGTGGGCAGGACCAAGTTTAAAAACTTCAGTCTTGTGAGCATTGGGAGCATGAGGACAAATCCAGTGTGTCTGTGGTAAGAAACAACTGAGGTAAAGCTGTCAGATACTAAAAGTCACAGCTTAAAAGATGTAGAAACGACATTGTGCTCATTGACACTTGAGTAAAGAGACAGCACTGGTGATGCTAAAAGGACAAATAAAAGGCTGCAGGATGATGCTACCAGTGATGTGATACATTACACATTCTGGTCTCTAACAATCCTGCTGGTACTAATGAAAAATAGATGTTAACATGTAACATTAAAATTATCAAGAGCAATTAGCAATAATCATATCTGTGGGTCTCCATAGCAATTAGGAAATGAATCGGATTGTTGTACCATTGTGCAGGACTCTTTTACCTCTCCCTCCTTGTGGTCTCCTCACATCCCAAAACACCGGCAGGGACACACACCCCTGTACACAGACACACACCAGGGCTCTGCCTGTTTGTCGCTCACCTAATGCTTGTTTGTTTTTTTCTCCCCCTTTCCAAACAGTCGCTGGACTCAGCTCAGGCACAGTGATCTGTAATCTCGCAGCCATTTTTCTGAACATAAGCAGCTTGCATTTAAAACTCTCCTGCTCATCTGTCTTCATTTGAAGACTGGGTTAAAAAATAAAATTAATGATTGCTATCAGAGAGAAGATGAGCAGCATCACCAGTGAAAAGTAGCACTGCCACATTTTACCAAGGCTAACATTTTTCACTGGCTGGAAATGGCTGGATATACTTGTAAACATTATTAAAAATAATAACTTAATGTTTCCTTCCTGTGACTAGCTAGCATTAGCAAGGTATTTTCAATTAGCATTTCCTCCAAGCAATGTAGGTCTTTTACTTCATTTTATTTAAAAAGGGATTTGTTTTCTAATTTTTTTACTTCTGCTGTTGTCAATAATAGAATTCAGTGGAATGGCTGCAGGTTTTTCCTCCCATCACTTACAGTTTGTAAACCACTGAGAGGGAATGTATGTGTTTGATTTTATTTGCTTTAGCATAGCTGTCCAATGAAAGAAACAGACATAAGTATGCATTTCAATCTGCTGTATAATCTTATGCGAGGCTTTAAAATACAAGTAAATAGCATCACGCACTTAAATCAAGTCATTTTATTTTTAGGGAAAATAAACAAATAATAAAGTGATAAAATAATATAGATGCTTTTGCATTTCTTTTTGTAAGAAAACACGCAATATGAGTAAAACCACTCTAATATACTTCATCCAACATTTAGAATATCTAGTTAGTGGAGGCTGTTGCATTTCCACTTCCAACAAGCCTCTCCTTGATGGACTAATCTTAATTCATTACAAAAAAATTTTATATCTATATACATATATATGTTTTTGAATGCTAAATAGGCAAATATTATTGCAAACGCAAAGTTGTTTCATGGGTTTGGCAGCCTCAAGGTGATAATTTCCTTCAAGTTCAACACCAAGTTTTTGAATATTTCAATTGATTGCATTGGGCAATTCTCCATTCATTTAATCAGATTAACATATAACTTGCCTATTCAACATCAGTTTCACATTTTCTAATCCTATAATGCATAAAAAGTTGCATTGCCATAGAACAAGCTCCAAAAAGTCCTGTGTCTGTTGGTAAACTTTTAAGTAGCACATGCATACACACACAGAGATTTTACAAGGGTAACCAATTATCTGCTTATATAGAGAGACAACAACTTCTGAACATAAAAATGCATCAATTACTTATCTGGAAGTAAAGGTCCATACTCTACATATAACATATTCGTCAATTCCAAGAGAAAAAAGAAATATTTTTCTCCTGTTCATGCATCTGCTAATTAAAAATTTACTTTTTAAGTACAGTGTGAAAACTTCAATGTCCTCTAATATTTCATATACCTCTGATATTGAAACTTAGTGGCCCATTCAGTAGTTTGCAACTGCTTTTGAGATAGGTCCTGGTTCAGAAAGCCCTGAAATGCTGACATTTCATTGACTGGTCACAATTTCTAATGTGCTGGTAACAAAATAATCCTGGAATACAAGAATCATAAACTCTATGTATCAATCCATCATTCAGAATTGCTTTCATAAAAGAAACATTAATGTTTCTGCCACCTACATGTGAAGGAACCACACAGGTTTTCTACAGCTGGAACCAGCTATATAAGTCAAAGGGTGTTTAACCATGGTTAAACATATTTCACACAATAGCAATCCCTTCCCAGGAAACAAAAGCTTGGTATGCCACCACAATTATCAAATGTTAGTCATAAAATGAACATCTAAACACAAGCTGAAATGGACTCAGTGCAACACCCTAAATCCATAGTTATTCCATGGAAATGGAATTATTGGCATATTAAATTTTCAGATTTACTGCACACAACAAAGATCAGCCTTCCCCTTGCAATACCAGAAGGAAAATCTATTGCAGTAATGCTTAGATCCATTTAAAGAGCATATGTATGTAAAGGATTGGGCCCTAAATCTGGACAGACATTTACTTTCACATGCAGATAATGTGGAGCCAGTACAATAAAGTCTTAGAGTGAGACAAAGCATAGTGAAGATGGTAAAGTAAGAAGATGTGTACATCAGCATGTGAAGTACTCAGGTTACAAATGCCCTCTTTAGTTGTTGCATCAAAATGTAACAAAATTTGGTGTTGAAATTAAAGTTGTTGAGCTGCTGACCTGCAAGAGCATTCCTGAGCTCTGCAATGAATGTGCCACATTGTACACAGTGAGCTGGACTCAGTCAGGAGTCAGTCATGCTCTGGCTCCTGCCAGCTCTGAGTTTCTACCCCTTTTGGAGTTAGTCCTGCTTGAAGATATATTTCTGTAGTTGTAACAGCAAACAAACATTTTTTTGTTTGAAAATATGTTTAAAATGTATGCGTGTGTATGTATTGTGCATGTACACATTTATTTCCACACTTGCCATAGAGAGGAAACCATTTTATGGCAAGTATCCAACCCTTCACATTATTTCTCTGGCAAACGCTAAAATGTCTGTCAACATCGTGTAAACAGGCTGGCAGGGAATTTTGAAGAAAGAAAATGAAAGCTGCCATTTATTCTGTGCATGACACCATTTAAACATTTTTCAAAACATTAAATGTTGAATTGCCGTTTAAAATTTTGAATCATTCATCAACATGACATAAGGTGGCATGCATGTCCTTATAAATTCAAACAGATCAATCCCAGAATGACCTACTAAAAAGCAATCAAGAACCTCAAAGCATGTGAAGGTGCTATAAACCATGGCAGATAGCACAGGGATAAGATGATGTTGAGCAGCACATCTGGTCATGGTCCTCTACACAAAGCATGGTTTAATTTTGCAGAATTTAAGGGTGTACAATTGTCAGTATTTGCTCAGATTGGCTCTGGGGGTTAAGGAAGAAACCTTTTCACCCTGCAGAGCCATTTGCAGCCTTGTGTGGCTTTGCAGGTCGGTTGCTAAGGAATGACCCCATCCAGGAAGGATGCCACAAATTCTGTGCAGCATCTGGTGGAATCTCAGCAGATGCTGGGGGAGGCATTTCCCCACTTCAGCGTGCCCACCCTGCACTCTGAGTCCTGGGCTGACTCCACCCCAACGTACACAATCTCCTGGGCTGATTCCACCCCAACATACACAGTCTCTGAAGTTTTGGTAAGAACTTCAGCAAGGAATAACATCATTTAAACATTCCTTTGAATACATCCTGCTGATCCCAGTGATTTGTTGGGCACCTCACTGTTTGTTGTGTGACAAGTTGGACTTTGGACAAGGTCAGCTCTTGAATCTTGATTATGTTTTTTTCCCCTTGAGCCAGAAGACATTGATTTGTACATCTAGTTTACCTTGTTTTCTTAGCCATTTGTGACACAGTACAACAGTTCCCATCGAAAAAAGTGTCATGTAAATAAATTACAACTTAGGACGTATACATTAAATAATTTTATAAATGAACTTTAAAAATGAAGGAATAAAAAATGCCAGTCCCAACTTCTATGGCTGCAGTGATTATTCTGATCATGTTGTCATGTGTAATGAAGCACAGTCCCATCATTAATCAAAAGAACCAATCAGATAACTAATTTAGGCAATATTCTTTACCACAGGACATGTCGGTCAGTAAAAATGCATTAAAATAGCAAAAGATCAATAGTAGACACTAGGGACTGTGTTTACAAACCAGTCTTAAACTTTAGGGTATTATATTCTCAGTCATACTGGGAATCTGATTTTTTTAAGGATAAAATAACATATAAGATAAATGCTGAGATTTTATTTTCAGTTAATAATGTGCATTAGAAGCTGTCTGCTCCAAATGTATGAATGCTGTGTTATTTAATGATTTCCACAAAAGTGTGTTTAGCTACTTTCTAAATACACTCTAACTAGACTGGAGTGACACTGCACAGGAAAGAGTTGGCAGGTTCAGGATTTACCGATGTGTGCCTTCAATACCTTATGTGGAAGCCCACATCAAACACTATGCCTGGCAAACACTATTTATGTTCTGCCTTGGGCAGCCTTGTGTTTTACATAGTCAATACCTTTATTTAAATGCAGATTGAAGGGACTTTGTTGCAAGCAGAGGCATACTTATACTTTTTCTAACTTGGATCCTTTTATTCCTTAGGAATGAGACTTTCTTTATATTTTTTTTTGCAAATTATTCCGATAATGAGAAGTGCATTTCAGATGCAAAATATTTCCACTGGGTTTAATCCTTTCAGGATGGTAAAGGGAAAAGTAGAACAGAGCCTTAGAATAACTGTGCACAGGTAAGGTCAGCTGCCCAGCTGCACATGTAGCATCCCCCTGCTGAACTCTGTCTGGAGAGCAATTCCCCTGTGCCTGCACAGCTGTTCCCAGCTCCAGTGCCAGCCTAGAGAGCCACTTACTTGTTAATAGTAGTGTAAAACCACAAAGGAGTTATAAGTGGTCTCAGTGCTTAACCAAAATAGTTTTGAGCTGCATCATCCACCTTTCACACACAGGAGTCGTGGACAGAGGGAGTGCTCAAACACTGACAGGGCACCTGTCACACAGGAACAGTGTATTAGGCAGATGCAACATTTATAGGATCTCTGTTTGGGAAAACACATCTTACTTTCAAAAATACTCAAGGGCTTTCCATCCTTCCATAAACAAAGCAGAGCTGTAAGCAGCAGTGCAGTGGGGAGAGACAATTGGCCCTTTCATCAAACATGCTGTAGTCTGGCCTGCGAAAAACAGCTCACCTGAATTGTTAGAAGTTGTTTCCACCAGCCCCATCTTGTACCAGCCTCTCCAACACTGTCCTGTGAACACGTGGGAAAGGAGGAATGGATGACTGAGTCATACTTTGCTATTTTCATGGAAAAAAAATCGTACAATTGGGAAGAATAAACACAGAATCACAGAACCATAGAAAGGCCTTGAAGATCATCTAGGTCTTGAAAGGAAGAAGAAAAGAAAAACAGCCCTCCCCTCCCCAAAACCAACCAAACAAGAAAACCCACCAAAAAACCAAAAAAAATCCCCACAATAAACTACACTGCAGTTATTCCAAAAGGGCAGCAGGGCCTGGCTACAGGATACACCCCACGTGAGGAGTGCCTGCAGACCAGCCAGGTCCTCTTGCTGCCACAGGTTGCAATCTGTGGCAGCCATACCTGCAGCTGAATATCTGGTTGCAGTACTTCACATTACTGAATTCCTGGTCAAATTACTCATATGTCTGGCCTCCACAACGTTCTGTGTGCTGAAATTCTGTGATGATGGGTAGGAAAAACCCAAGGGCTTTTTTTCTATAAAGAAGTAAAATTTTAAACCTGCTGCCTGTTTCATGCAACACCTACTAGCTCTTGAACAATCCTTCCCACCTCTAGGTTTTGCACATCTCTGTTTCATCTTCTCAAGGCCATCTCTTTTCTGAGCCAAAAAGTGCTGATCTATTTAATCTTTCTTCACCCAGGAAGCTATTTGGTGTCTTGTGGGATTTCTGAGCACCTTCTCCAGTTCAGCGATAGAGCTGGTGCCTCCAAGGCAGCCTATAAACATGGAAGTACTGAGGATGTCACCAAAAATATCCCAAAAATCACAAATTATTCCTGTGTTCCTGGCATGGGGACCAGGCACCACCCAGAACTGTCCCACAGAACACTTTGAACAGTTGGTTGGGATGGGTTATAATGCTCGAGTGCTTAACAGTAAGCATATGCTTAAACATTTTAACACCTGACAGGTTTGATAAATGAGCTGATAGGAGGCTACTACTGTAGTCACAAATACACCTAGTAGTACTTTCAGAGAAGCATAAAAACATCTGAGATATTTGAACTGCTGAGGACCCTTGCATTCTGTTATTTCAAGATATTTTTATGAGATAGTATTTGCTGATGTTTTTCTTAAAAACACAGAATCTTATTTTATTTTACATAATTCAATTACTTCTTTCTATCCAATAAAATAAGCTCATTCAAATAAAATCAGAATTACTTCCCTCTTTTGGCTAGGGTACAGCGTCTTTTGTACCCAGCTAAGCAATCTTCACAGTGCTTGGCAATAATCCTGCTTAGAAGGGCAGGATTTAGAACAGATGCAGACTTCTCCATGTTGGGGTGCTACCAAGTTCTCTGTTGATTAGTAGGGTGCATAATTGGGTATGACAGTATATAGATTTCTGGCAGAAAATAATTTCTAATGGGAGAAGCCACTTGCTGAGGACACCCACTTCAATTAAAGGTAGACCAAGACTCTAATTTAGGATGTTAACCCTATGACTTCTCCCAGACTTGCTATTTCTGCTTTTAGAAGCTGAGATTCATTGTTTAGTTGTGTCATTAACAGAAAAGCAACCACAAAAATAATGTTGAAACTTAGAAGTGGAAACAAGGGTTCACCTGAAAATAGTTTGCCGAATCTGTCTTGCATGCAGCAATAACCTTTGATCATGGAATACTATATAAATGTTATGCAAACACTATATTCTGATATACACGAACTTCCAGATAAGCGAAAGACCTCAAAACCATTTAATTTTTAAACTAAGCATTGATGGGGAGGGGGGAAGTTACGCTCTTTGCGTGCACAGTGTCAGCCCTCTGTGCATGTTGTGCTTGCAAGTGCCTCCCAAATTGAAATGAGTGAAAAAACAAATTCTGACTCATCACAGAAGTTCTGAGGAGATAAGGGTCTTTTTAGATGCCATGATATGATGCCTATTACAAAGCCCACTTGAGTCACACAGAGCCTTTCTATTGGCATAAATTTTGCCTGTGTTTTAGTTAAAACTTATCTCAAAGCACAAGTCTTTTGTGTTTTAATACCTTCATCTGCTTATTTTTGATCAGACAGCATGTTCACCTCACTCTAAAGGAAACAAAAGGGTGAAGCAGCCTGTGTTGCAGACAGACATGGGGATATGAGGTTGCCGTGAACCAGATCCGAGTCCCTGCTTTAGCATGTGTTTATCTCCTTGAAATCAGCAATAATCCTTATGTGCTTAACGTAAGGCATGTGCTCAAGTGCTTCATTTGATTAAAGCCTGACTGATTGGGTAAAGGCTTTTGATCTTGGCCTCTTCTTTGGAAAGAAAAAGAAAGAAAACAGAGATCAGTCCTAGACAATCATATTTAAAGCGCCATGTGTGCCACTGTTGCTGCTCCAGGGGAGCAATGAGCTCACCTGCCATGAGAGGAACCCTCCTGGCCCTGCAGCTTCGTGCATGGGGTCACATTTTGTGACACAGACCTCCCCAGCTGGGCCATGGTGGTTGCATTTTGTGACACAGACTGGCTGCCAGGCCATGGGGATTGGCTATCAGTGGTTTCCTGCAGCTGATGGAAAGGGCGTGAGCTGGTGCTGTCATTGTGGTGTAGCGCTTTATCTGCACCAGCGTCACCCCTGAGGACTCCACACCCAACCGGGCTCTGGGGCCTGGCACTGCGCCAGCTCCTGGGAAGGTGTGCAGGATCCACTCAAAGCACAGCAATGTGGAATTGGCCAGGCATGACTGGGAGAGAACTCAGCAGTGCTTGGCACTGCCAGCTTGCTCCTGGGCTACTGCAGTTTCCCGAAGTAGCCTCTTAAAAGCCGACGCCAAAATTCCCATAGCTCAAGCTTTCCTCTCTGCCACATCCACGTCTCCTGGGTGGCTGGAATGGCCCATAAGGGTTACAGATCCAAATGGGACAGCAGGGAGGAGTGCAAGGACAAAGAGTTATACAACTTGCACATTGCACACTTACACAAAACTTCTGGAGTTTTTCCACAACGTCTGTATCAACTTTCTCTTCCACAAAAGGTTTCACTCCAAGGCTTTTGAAAAGTGCTGGCCTACGATCACAGAGAAGGCTCACATGGAGAATGCAGCAATTCGTAGAGTTAAAAATGTCAGCTGCTTAACACTACCCAGCAACAGTACAAACCAAGATGGGAAACATATCGAGCTGGAACTACAGGGGAATTTCAGGCATAAAACGTAATTGCTCCAACTGGAGTTTAGCCAGCACACCAGGATTCACACCCCTGTCCTGCAAAAATAATGCAATGAGGTGTGTGAACTGCAAATAATCATGACCTCAAATTTATGACTTACAGACATCTTAGCATGGTTTTTCCAGCAATACTGTCCTCTCCCAGCACCATACTGGGACATTTGGCCTGTGTTGACTCAAAGAGGAGAATATTGCCCACTGATTTAAACATTACTGTAATAAACAGAGATAATAATTTGTAGAGAGAATATAAAGAGGGATACAACAAACTATTAAATTCCTTGTTACATCTACCTTGAAATTTATGTCCCAGGAAAAAAAAAATCAATCTTAGCTTACTGCCATGATTCCCTTCATATTAAAAAAGATTTTATGATATCACAGATCTAATGTTAGCCATCAAAGTGTTTTCAGAAAAAATCACATTTGTTCTGTGGAAAATGTTTCAAGGAGATATTTCCTTTCCTTGAGGAACAAAATAACAATAATAATAATAATAATAATTTGGAAAATTGAAGAATCAAAATATACCATGACAGAAAAAATACTTCTCTCAGAAAATCTTTAGGAAACTTATAGTAGACTATATGTGTTGGTCCTCTCAAGAGAAGACATAGGTTCTTGTTCCTCCCCCAGTACATCCCGGAGTGACTTTATCCCATCAGAAAACAAGGCAAGAAGAGGATACAGCCAGGGTAGAGGATACTGGCCCAAACCCTTGGGCTGCTTTGACTCTGGGCCTGGCACAGTTCACCCAACACAAAGTGCCCCAGCAGTAACACAGACTGGCATTACGCTCCTATTTTGATATACTTTGGGGATCTAAATAAACCAAATGAGGCATTTATGACTAAAGAAATTTTTCAATTGTACTCTGGACAAATTTTGGTATCTAGCCAATACCTTAAAATATGTATTTTTAAACACAACAGAAATGTTGCAGCTCGCTGACCTGTAAAACGGTGAGAATACAAAGAACAGTGAGGATTAAACACTTTAAATCCCTCCAGCTCTCACTAATACACTGTACTGGGAGAATATACAAGGGGATACATTTACACCAAGTTCTGTCCTCATTTTTAAGTGGTTCCATAACATGTACAGACTCCAGCACATTGGATAGTTATTTTTGATCTGTGCTGCATTTTAAGCACAACAGTTTTTAAAGGAATCGGATTAACTCAGTGTTACAACTGACAGAAAAGTGACAAGGTCCAGCAGAAACAGATGTTCCCTGCAACTTGCTTCTTCCATCCCACGTGTCTTTTAAGCAACATTCAGATTCCATTTGGCACTTCTCCCAATATTTTTTCCCCATCTTTAATGCAATTGTAGGAAAATTTGATGCTTATCTCACTGCTATAAATTTAATAGCAATATTAAAGAACATCACTCACGTTAAATCTAAGAAAGTGAGACCATGATAATGTACATAGTTTTATGCTAATCCCTTACCAGTACTCTTGTGTGCTCTCTTTTGCTTGCATTAGTACTCTGCTCAAAGTAGATTAGTCTGTGCAAATCTGCCATGCCTACTGCACTCTACCCAAGGTCTCAGCTCTGCCTGTGGACCAGCACAGCCACACCAAGTTGCCATGGGTAGCCTGCAGCTCTGGAGCCAGGAGTACTTCTGTGGCAGCTGGAATCTGGGCCTGTGGTTTGTACCTACGCACGTTACTGTGCTAACTGTCCTGGTTTCATCTGCAGAGGAGTTCATGTCCTTCCCAGTAGCTGTTACAGTGCTGTGTTTTGGATTTGGGATGAGAACAATCATGGTAACACGCTGATGTTTCAGCTGTGCTGAGCAGCTCATGCTGCCCTGCTAGCAAGGGGGGTTGGGGGCACGTGAAGCTGGGAGTGGATGCAGCCAGGACAGCAGACCCCAGCTGGCCAAAAGGATATCCCATACCACATGGCATCATGCTCACCAGAAAAACTGGGGGGAAAGCTGGCCGGGATCCACTGCTTAGGAACAGACTGGGCATCCCTTGGTGGGTGGTGAGCAGGTGCTTTTTACCTGCATCACTTGTTTTTCTTGGGTTTTATTTCTCTCTCTCTTTTTATTTTCCTTCTCATTATAATTTAGTATTATTGTTGTCATCATCATCTTTATTTTAATTATTAAACTGTTCTCAGCACCCAAGTTTTCTCTGATTCTCTTATCCATCCCATCAAGAGGGCAGTGACCGAGCACCTCTGTGCTTAGATGCTTAGATGCTCTCTGGGGTTAAATCATGACAAACTGAAAACATGAGTCACTGCAAATCACTTATAAGAGTATTAGCACAAAGAAGTATCAGTGTATTGTAGAGGAACCCTAAATAAATGTCTGTTAGTAGTACAGTATGGAAAAGCAAAAGAATTTAGGTAGGAAGTTCCCAACCCCTTCATCATATCTGCTCAATGTGAAAAGCTTTAAAAACAAAAGAAGGGAATGTATGTGTGTGTATATTATACAGTTTAATAACTCTGCTGTAACTACAAATTAATTCAAATCTTGTACTTGCATTAAAAATGAACTCTATCTATTTTATGTTGATCATTAACTAAGAATATTTCACACTAGAGATTTGTCATATTAAGGAGAATTGAAACCACTTATATCAATTAATTGTATTATACATAATCTTTACATAGATTATAAAAAAATAATTTAGATTCTATATTAAGGAAATATTAAATATGAATTCTGCAAGGAGTCATGACCCAAAGTCCTGCCTTTATCCCAAAATAATATTTTGGGATAGGGAAAGAAACAACAACAACAAAAAAAGGAGTAAATCAAAATCTGGTTGTGAGAACTCTTCAGTGAGACTTCTCCATTGAAAGATGCAGTGTAATACAACAGAAATGTTTTGTGCACACATGTCAGTGTCCTTAGGGACAGGGGCTCAGGTATGAGAGGGAGAAGGAGGATTTACAGCCTGGTGGTAGCAATAAGTGCAAGAAATAGGAGGTCCTAAATCCATCAGGATGAGAACCTGAAGCTAGTTCTGCTCCTTGCCAGGCAGTCTTGGTTTGGACTTTCTTCACTCCATTCCTCCTTTTTAAGATACTACTACTACTACTATTACTAACAACAACAACAACAACATACCACCATAACAATATCAGGTTTTAATTTTGAATATTAAAAAAACTTCCAAGACCTTGAAGCCTTAGTATTTTTCACTCGCTCTCATTTTTCATGAATAAATTCATCCTACTAACCTATAAAAAATAGTCTAAAGAAACATAGAGTGAAAGAAAGCTGGACTCTGCTAGAGAGTATTAGGCAAAGCAGTCCAGGAGCATGAGTTTGTGCAATTAAGAAACTTTTGAGTACCACCAGTACAAATGCCTACAAGACAATCAATGACAAAAGCTTTGTGAGTACTGCCCCAATTTTCATCACTGAACAGTACCTGGCAAACACTTCAAAGCAGCAGGAAGAATTTCTGCAATGGGAGGAGACCAGAGGGGCTGGAGCACCCCAAGACATGAAGAAGTGGGTTAGAGACCACCAGGAGTCCAGAAGAACCCATAATGACCCAGAACGAGCTGTACCATTCCCACTGGCTCTGCATCAAGGCAGGATTCTTGACATGGGAAAGGGAAATAAATACCTATTCAATAATTGCTTACCTCTTCAATAAAACAGGCTTTGAACACAGTTAACTAAAAAGAGTCTAAATCAACTGGGAATTATTTATTTAGGAGCTGTACCGCCCCAGATGAGTTGAAGCAGTTACACAAGACAACATCAGCGGTATCACTTAGAGGATACATATTTTTCTCAACCCAGAGAAGACAACAACCTACTCAACACAAGACAGCACTGATGCACAACCTCAGTGTTCCCATGTCTGCCTTTACAGACCAGTAACATTTCGTATATAACTGTCATGATGCTTCCACAAAAATACGTATCTCCTGTGTGTCAAAACACAGAGCTTTAAGATTGCTTATCTTCCCTCAGAGGAAGAAATAGTAAGCCTCTGCCACAGCAGCCTCCATGGAAGCGTGTCCATTATCATGTCTTGGCACAGTGCAATGCCTGGCATTCTTCGCACAACCTGCAGATAGCCCAGATATTTCTTGGAAAGAGATTTCAGTACAAACCTCCCCAGAATGTTATTGGAGCCCCACTCAGTTCTGTCTATAACCTTGAGATAACCGATAAAAGGGTTTTAGACATGCTAACTACCAGATTTACAAGCAGTAAGTGCACATGCTGAAGATCAAATTTCAATAATGTTATAACCTTCTTCCAGAAGGAAATATAAACTTAGCCGAATATTTCTGATTTTGTATGAGTGCCACAATCACCAAGCAGTCCACAAAGAAAATTCCTAAAGACAAAATAAATAACTAAATTTACCTCTGAATAATTCTGTGCATCAGTGCCATATCATCCTCACATCCTGTCATTACCCCGTACCTTTTCCACAGAGGACAAATTAAAGATAGGGGAAGCTTCAGAAGTCCCCAAGCCCTCTGGATGTCAGGACCCCATGTGCTGCCAGAGAGATGTCTCAGCATGTTGCAAATGCAATTTGAGAATTCTGGATTTGGAATTGGGCTGTTTAGCTCTCGGATGATGCAGAGAATGCATTAATTAACAAGTGACAGGAGACATACCCATCTCTTCACCATCCCACCGGGAAGCGAGAGGAGCGCTGAGCATCCCCCAGAGCACAGAGGCAGCCTGTGGGGCTGGGGAATGTGGCTGCAGATCCATTCGCTGCTGTGCAACTCCCACCTTTCAGAGGAGTTGAGACTTCATCAGCTTCTGCTTCTGCCAGTCAGCTGAGATTCTTCTCACCATCTGAAGTGCAGAAAAGAAAGGGAAAGCAGCAATGCCATGCCAAGGGAAGGGCTGCTTGTCACACTACCATAAACAAAGGCATCAGAGACAAACCATGTTAAACAGGAATATTTCTTCATTGAAGAAAGTTGCAGACAATTTAATCCATTCTGATACAATTTTTAATGTAGCTGGTATTTTACTTTATGATTAAACATGAAAATAAATGAGAGTATTTGCAAAACCTAGAACAAACATCAGCCTCAAAACTTCAAACATTCTGGAAAAAGACCTTTTTGAACTCTACTATCTAGTAAGCATCCCTAGTACTGCCTGTCCAAGAGCAGGCAGTGTGACCAGCCTGTCACAGAGCCAGGGAGCCCAAACCTGAGCAGTGTTAAACACCAGCTCTCTCGCCCATGTTCCCTCCAGCCACACATAGGGAGGGCACAGTCCCGTGTCTCACTAACAGGGAATGCATCACCTTATCTCTAGATACAGCAACTTTAACCAAAGCTACACAGTGAAAACTTTGCTTCAGAAAAATTAAGGGAATTAAAGATTCCCAGCACACAGCTGGGCACTGCTGAGTAGTCCAACCCAGCTCGGGCTCCAGCCTTCGATTTTCTCCCTTCCCTTCCATGTCTTTGCTCAAGGCACATGGATAAAATTAAAAACATGCACATAATAGTGATCTTCGTTCAAACAGTTCCTTGTTTACCCTCTGCCACCTACTTTGTCTACAGCTTTCTTTCCAGTAAATCATACAATTACTCTTTCCCACCCACTCTACATTTTAAGTGACATTTGATTAACAAATAAACTAACCCTTAATAAGAAAACTATTGTCTAAATAAGCATTAATACTTTAAATTAAGTACTTTAAATACACCTAATTATGTATTTAATCAGGATTAACAGGACATGCATTGTATGCTAACTAAACACAAAAATTAGATTACTTAAAAGGTATTTATTAGGTCCAAGAATTATATAGAAAAAAAAGAATTTTCTACAAGCTGGCATATATGATAATTTACTTAAAATAATACTAATGAAATAAATGCTTAAGTCTAGTGATATAACTTATACTTGTGTTGTGGATAAATATACATATGTCACAAAAAGAGGATTGCTTCCATATGATATACCGAAACATATTTATTTAACCTGGAAGCCTCCAGCTAGCTTCCCATATCCCACATCTCTACCTCTGAGCCTCAGTGGCTTATTTCTACTAGAATTAGGGAATTTGTGGTCTGCAGAAAACGTGAGCATTTTGAAATCATTTTCCATTCAAATTCAGATCAATATTTTATTTAGTTCCACACCCCCACCCCCCCCCCCCTTTTTTCCTTCCCCTTTTCTCTTGCCTGAACTTTTTACAGAATGGAAATCCATCAGAGCTGCCCAGGGCTATGCCTGCTGGAAGCCTGAGGGTCTGTCTGGGAATTCTCCTTGTGTTCAGGGCTGGGATGTTCCAGTGCAGATGTAAATCCAGAGAGCCGCGGCCTGGGATGTGGGGCAGCTTTCTGGTGTCGCAAGTGCTGGCAGGCAGCCACGGAGCCACGCAGGTGACCTGGCAGGGAACCAGACAGATTTACAATGAAAATCTGCTTAGCAGGCTAGGTTCTCTGGGAAGATTCATTGAAAGCCAGATGTTTTTGTGAAATGTTTTGCTTTTGACGAATCGGCATTTTCTGATGAAAAAAAAAACCAACACAAAACCAACTTTGTCTCCAAAAACTTCCTCTGAGCTCTGCCCGCAGCTGCTGCTGCTGCCAGGAGGAGCCAACAGCGACACGGCAGGGTCGGGGACAGTGTCCCAGGGCCTCCCAGCTCCTCATCCCCTCCCTGTCACCAGAGCTGCCCAGCACAGCTGAGGTCCCAGGACAGCTCCTGCTGTTCTCCTGCCCCACAGCAGTGGGAACTGGCCCACAGACAGCCATCCCCAGCACGCTCCAGCCGCCAGCACTGGTGTTCAGACACAAACACTGCCTCCACACCAAGCAGAGCAGCAGCAAACACTGCAGCATCTCCAGGGCCTCTCAGAAGCCCTCTGTCCTTGAAATCGCCCCAGTGTGGACACTCGGCAGGCTGGCAATCCCCTGGGGCTGGGTGTTCCTGATATCAGCATCACACCTGCCTTCCTCCTCGTCCTCCAGTGCTGCAGTTCGGGGTGACACAGGAGCCACCAGGGAGCTGCTGGCGGGGTGCCCCTGCCCCGGACTGTGCCATGCCCCCAGCAAACCCAGCACAGCCCCGGTGGCAGCATAGCAGGAACCTGACGAGCTTTAACTTCCAGCCCTTCCTGCCACCTTCTGCTGTCTGCTGACACGAGCAGCAAAAGGCAGCCGAAGCTTGACAGCTGAACACAGCTCAGACGGATAACGGCTTGTGTCTAACAAAGCCATTCCTAATAAAAGAAATAGGTATAAAAGCAGAGAAAAGGACTGTGCTGCACGCAGGGCTTGGGGAGTACTGAACGGTGGTGCTTCTTTCATACCAGGAGTTATCTGGAAGTGGCACTGAAGGAGAGCACATGAAAAGTGCTGATGAAAACTCTGCTTTAAAGGCTTCTTTTTCTGAAGCAAGAAATGCTGTATGTCTTTCTCTCAGCAGCAAGCCAGACCCACTACTTTATTTCTGGTGCCAAGTAAACGGTATACATTAAATGGTCACTAGGTCTTCAGAAATTTCACCTCCAATATTATTTTAAAGGAGTTGCAGCTGCAAAAAGCAATGTCATTTGATTTTCTAGACATAGCTATCTTTCAAATTAAAGATTTTAGGTTTTGATACACAAAGTTTAAAAAAAACCTTTTGAATCCGTCACATTCAGAACATCTGTCTGTCCCAAAGTCTCAAAACATTAACACATACTTTGACTGTAAATATGTTAGAATATCCAAATAACTGTGTGTCAAATATGACACTTTCTTGTGCTAGTGAAACCCAGATGAAATTCATCAACTTCAGTAGATTGCAGATTTAGAGTTCTGTAAATAAGGGAAAAAATTGGCCCTGCGCTTTAATTAACATTTTAAATCAAATCTGCATTTGAAAATGTGCCAAAATTGGAAGAGATCATAAATAACCTTGGTCTGCAATATTATACTAGAACATACTTGTGCCTTCTCTGCTTTAAAAAAAAATGTGTTTTTTATCAAACGATAATTATGGTTGTGCTTGAAATGATCCCCCTTAAATTCTTCAGGAAGGTTAAATGACTGAAATGGCTGAATATTAATATCTTCTCTTTAGCCAGGGATTCAAAACAATTCCCAACAAAACACTGGGGCTGGTAGATTTGGAGGGCTGTGTCATTAACAGCTGCTGTCATTATTCTGCTTACATGCTTGTTCTGCAGAGACCATATTTTCAGTAATAAATAATGTTTTGAAACAAACAGGTGATTTCTGTAAGAAGAATCGACAGTATTTTTTGAAGGCAGTGGTTTCTGTAGAAACCTTTCCTCTCTTTGTCCTCTCCTATCTGCAGGGTATTGACAGCTCTGACAAGACTTTGATTATCTAGTCAGCAGGAGCCTGAGACTTGTCACTTGTCAGGTGTGAGCTTGCAGTCATGCCGCTGATGAAACAATTGAAAGGAGATAGGCTGAGCATGAGGAGGATCAGGGTCATCAAGCCCAAAATGTATGCCTGTCTAGTAAGGGGATGGCTTACACCCTCATTAATGACTCCAATAAGGCAGGAGAGGGAGGCGGGGAGGAGTTGGAGCAGGGAAATAAGAAATGCAAAGGTTGGGGATGGTGGAGAAACTCCACTTGTCGACATCTGTTTCCTGCCCACGGCTCTGCAGTGACCAGAGCCCAGCAGCCCCAGGAGAAGCTGCAGAGCCACCAGCACATTGCCACTCTGCACCCATGCCCTCCTGATCTGGGTAAGGGGTAAGGTAAATGTGGCAATCTCCCTCTCTTCCCACACCAGGTTTCCAAATGGCTCTGCTCAGCCGTGAGGGCGAAAGGCAGAGTGGGTCTCTGCCTGAAGCTGTAGCAGGTTGGTACCCTGTGGATTCATCCCCACAGGAGAATTAACAGCAACCCCACCTCTTCCAAGTGACTGTGTTTCAACTGCCTCCAGCATTAGATAGAAATCCCAGCCATGACAAATGCCTGTGGTCCTTGACTGAGAGGTCTGGGTGCACAGGGTGATGTCTGCTGCCCTTGATGAGAGCTGCTGGCCCACCTCTGCTGAGGCCACCTGTGCAGTCATCTTAGCTTCTGCACTGCACTACTGATACTCCAAGAGGGGCACAGACTAATCCAGAGACAGGCTTAGCCAAAGAGGCCAAGATAGAACAATAGCCGTTGTCTGGCAATTGGCAGGACTTAACAGAATGCTTTGTACAAAGATGTCTGTAATCCATAACTAATATCCTGTCTGTGTATATCATACACAAACGGTGGGTCAGTTGATAGAAGCTTATCCTAAGAACATTTCACACAAAACTGGATTAGTACAATATGCTTTGCACTGGAAAATCATTCACAAACTTCAGCTCATGTAAAAGCCAGGACTTTTTTTGGTTGGTTCTTCACATATCATACACTGCTTGTTTTACTGTGATCTGCATTACTTACCTATTCATATTAAAATGCTGTTCGAGGTATGCTTCTCAAGAATTAACAGGCAAAATACTGCTGCCCAGAAAGTCTCTCTTTTAAATTTAAATGACAGCATAAATTATTATGCACATTTAGTTAAAGCCACAGGAAAAATCATGAGTATCAAGGACACAATCTGTCAGTTAAATGCATGAAAACCTGCAATCATTTCACTGATTTCAGGACTTTCTCTTCAAGTTTGTGCAGACACAAGGCCACTGACGTCACAGTTTGGGGTCCCACCACAGAAGTAAATTGTGAGCTGCATTTACTAATTTATCTGAGCCCCAAACCTTTGCAAAATGTTCAGGAGTTGTCTTCTGTCCCTTATAAAACTGATTACTGGTGTTCCTTAAATCTCTGGGATATTTAGATGTATGGATAAGATAAGCACGGATTAACTATGTCTGACTATGCATATCAATTGAGGAGCAAATTCTGCTCTGAGATAAGGCAGCAATGAAAACCCACAAGGCAGGACAGGCAGAATCTCAGAGGACAGGAGGCTGAAGCTTTCTGTCACTGGCACAGGATGGGACACACCATGGCAGGTAAGAGGTGGCTGGCTAACCGAGGAGGGGCAAGAAAAGAAATGACTCTGCCAGTCCATGTGAAATGTCAGACGTAGACATACCACTCTAAACTTTTAATTCTATTTTTATTCAGTAAGTCTGCATAGCAACTTTCTTTATTGACATAAACAGGGAGCCAGGTCCCTGTAGACCCATGCAGCAGAGGGTGGTGCACAGCACCATCCCTGTGGAAGGAGTGGTGGGTAAAACCTTTCCTGCACAGCTGGGCAGTTATCATGCACTTGGCCAATCCAACAGCGAGACATTTTTCACTGAGGATTTTCAAAACACTTTGTAGTTTATTGCAGGTGTGCAACCACAATTTCACATGCCTGAAGGAGAGGGCACTAGCTGCACTGAGGGCTGTACTCACTGTAATTCCCTATACCTAAACAAAGGAGTTTATGGAGTTTTCAGTATTGCTCAAAACTGGAACACAGTTTAGAAAATACCGTGTACAGAGTTACTTGTGCTGTAGGTTTTAGAGGTACCTATCATGGTGAAGTGATACTCGAATTTCTTCATAGGAGAACTAGTTCTGGACTGCTAACCATGGATCCAGAGTGGAATGGATCCTTGATAGGAGAGTGACAGAGTGATAAATAAAGTGCTCACGGAGAATACCAGGGAGCAATGAATGACAGGTACTGATCAATGGACTATCAAGCATGTTTTCAGCCATCAGTTTATTGTTATTAATACTTTAACTTAATCTCCAGCTTTACAATAAATGACAATGCATTCACTGCTGTCTTTCAGATGTGATTTCTTGTCTCTAAAACATTGAATCAGGAACACAACACAAGAATGACACATTTACACCAATGTCATAAACCCTTTGAAATTAATTAGTTATGCCATTCTTGGGAAGGAACAGGGTTTGGCTGAACACAGGGGAAGGTCTTGTCTCACCTGCCCACCCTGAGGCTCCACGCTCTCCCACTGTCACCTGAAAAAGTAAATAGTGGCCTCTTGAGACTAAACCTTACCTTGCAGTTCATGAGCATTGAGTTAAAAACAGTACCAATGAGCAGGCCCAAAACTGGGTGATGCTCAGACATTTCCATGCTGGTTTCTAACTCGTTGACCTCTCAATGCAAAGCCATACCCTGTACTTGCTCACACCTCAAAATGATCTGAAATAAGTGACATTAAGATTTTGGCTGCATTGGGCTGATTGCTAGGTTGCACCAGCACAGTGATTCAGTGAAGTGCAGAGGTTACCTAATTATTCTGATATTGCCAATAATTTCCTGAGCAGTATTCCAAGGGCTCTACAACGCTCATAAGAATTCAGCTCCTTCATCACTCAGGAAGAACCCATATCATAATGCCTGGCTTTGATTTCATACTATGATTTTTTACATTTATCAGACTTTTGAACTGTTGGGGGTTTTTTTGGTTTTGGTTTTGTTTAAATGGGAACACTGTTTTACTGCATTCAACCTGAAAAACTGCATTAGCTCCAAGTAAAGCAAAGCTTCCTTCAGCTGCAGCCAAAATATGGAAACATCTCATCCATGGAAGAGAGTCCTATCCCCATCTACTGCCAATCATAATAATTCATAAAGGGTGCCACAGAGATTTGAATGTACCATTTGATCACTTTTCCAGCTCTTGCCAGTGTGTTACAAGAGCAGAGTCTGCAAGAAGATCAAACCAGAAAGCTATCAATGCTCAGGTATCAATATACATATTTTCCAGAATACAAAATCCTCCAGTTAATATAAAATAATTGTGGAAAGTGTTGGCGAATTAAAGATGGTTGTTATAGATTCCAAAACTATTTTTGCTTTCAGCAAAATACATTTTTAATTACTTTCCTACTAGCTGTCATTTTTCATAAACCAGTCTAGACAACTCGTGCCAAATCATGCAAAAACTGATCTCAATAAAATGCTTTCCTTTAGCACCAAAGACCAGAAAGTGTTCTCATTCTTTTTTTTTTTTTAAACACGTGGAGTTTAATAAAACACTTCTAGATAAAACTTTGTGTTTGTGGAGTGCTAAATAAAGGCAAAACTTCCCTTTAAAAATGGGGTCCATTTAAATGTCAAATAATTCAAAATAATTCTTTTTCCAGTTTAGAAATAAACTTGAAAATATAAATATACACATCCATGTCACATTTTTATGCTCCTCTGAATTCAAACCTTTTCCCAAAACATATTATTATAAAGTACATCCTAGAAAAATCTGCATCAACAGTTATAATACGTACATATATGTTTCCACCATGCCTTTTATCTTATTTATGTTGAGCATACTGGAAAGGAGGGAGAAATAGTGAAAAATAATCTGAATTTCTGTTTCTTTTCCAATTTTAACTGGAATTATTAAGCTGAGCTATAGCATTCAGAAGTAAGGAATTATGTACAGTAAAGAAAGTAGATTTTGCTTTTAGCGTCATAATCAATGTCCAAATCTAAAATTGATATAATTGACTATTAATTAATTCCCTTGATATTTTCATTAGCACATCCAAGCAACAAGTCTTCTGTTTGGCACTTCTGAATTATTCAGGAAGTACTCAGATTGCTATAATGAAGGCGTTACTGCCTGATATTATGCTGGCTAATACAGTTAAATTCAAGGCATGCTTTTATTTTTCGATTCTGATTGGACAGCCAAAGATTTCCCTTAAGAGATGTGTAATGCAATTTCAGAGATGCCCAAAAAAAAAAAAAAAGAAGTCAAGAAAAATGTCCAAAAATATTTTTTTGTGAAAAAATTCCAGCTCTATACTTTCAATAATTATAACTTTCTCTTAAGTCCTGTAATACTGCAATGAGGAGGGTTGCTGTGGGTGGCATCTAAATCTGTTTTGAAGGCTTCTTGGGTCTTAGGAGCTGCCCATCAGTCCTCCAGAGTCCAAAATGTTTGCAGCAGCCTAACTGCCTGAGTGACAAGCAGAGACTTACCATTGCCATTGCCATTGCCTTTTCTATCTGTCTCTCCATTAGCAACGTGACCATAACACTCACAAATACTCCCAAAAATCCCTGAGGAAATATTGTTGGCCTCATTCAGGTAAATCCTGTCTGAAGTCAAATGTTGATTTTTGCCAGGGGAAAGACTCCAGGACTGGCCTAACCAGGAGAAAGTTAGGAGTGCTCTTTCTGAATGCTTTGGTTTATGGTTGTGTAAAAAGCCAGGACAACTGGCAGGGCTTGTGCCAAACTTGGCAGTTTTGTGTCTTTTTTTAACACTGGGGTTTTTTTTCTTGTAAGGTACTAAGTGGCAGAAATCCCATAAATCTTGCCATTCCAAAAAGAAAAAGCTTGAGGGGACTGGGTGGTACATTTGATGGATGCACTGTCCTTAATGCACTAACCTTTTCCCTAAGGGATTACGGTTTTGAATTTAGTGCAGAGAATGAACTGTTCCTCAACTGATGGCAGTAAAAGTTTATCAGCAAAGGATAGTTTTACCTATCAGATCATCACTGTTCTCTGACATGATCTTATTCTGTACAGATCCTTCAGTGCGACTCACAAAACCAATAAATGGCCACTGCAGAGGCAACTCAGGTTGGTTTTTCTTTTTTTTTTTTTTTTAACAGAATGCTACTAGTCCTAATTAATTTAATATTTGTCACTTGGACACTATCGCCTATATGACAATCTCTAAAGACCTTACAAAGATTAATGACACCCCATTATATCAATGAAGCAGAAAGTATAAGAATGAGTTCCCCCCTCACCAAAATGCACTCTCATCTGGGGGGGAACATGACATCCTCTTAAAAGTGTTATAACATGGGGGAATTGGGCCTTGGGGAATGAAGAACCCCCCAGTTACTGTGAGTGAAATACTGGTCCTACAGCAATGAGGTTGATGTTATCAGGAGCTGATCATCCAGTGGATCTGTTCTTCCCAAGACTCCTATGGGACTCTGTGGTGGCAGGAAGACATGGCACAACTGAAACATAGGAAAGGGGAGGAAATTTTGCTGATATTCCTTAAGAAGGAGACTTTAGTACCACAAATTAACATCAACAGGGACCTGGGGACAGACACTTCCCTGAAAAGTGGAACTAAAATCTGGTTTTATAAACAGAATGTGAAAAATCACGACACCTTCAAATATTGAATTCGCCTTGTCCCTGTGCGGAGGATTGGATCACAATCCATGTGGTTACCAACCCTGACCAAAAATCTCTAGGAAGCAGTTAAGGAGATTCCATATCACCACTCCTGTCTAGGGAAAAGGGCTCTCTTTCCATGGGGAATTGGACTGGGCTAAAATGGAGGGGTTGTGCTGGTTGAAGGAGAGGAGGGACCCTACAGCCATCACTGCCAGCCTGGCTCTGGGGTTGTTGTCTGTCCCACCTCAGTGTCCAGGACAGCAGGGAAGGACATTTACACCTTCTGCTTGCTCCATGGCCACCCCACCAGTGTGAGCTGAAACCTGCCCTCTCCTTTTATAGCTCCTGTATCAATGGCTACACTTTGAAGTATAAAAATTATACCATTCAGTGTTTAAAAACAAGCTTCTAAACACACACTGGATGCCTTTATTGGTTAATTTGAACTTGCTGAAAAAAAAAAGCCGCATTTTTAGATTTGATCCTCCTGGTCTTAAAATATTAATCAGACACATGCTCAGTACTTTTTTTTAATCCAGCTGTCTCTAGAATGCTTATTGACAATTTACAAAAAGAGGTTAGAAAATAGTAAAGGGAAATATGTAAGTAATTATGGTTCTAGTATTGCGGGGCCAAGTGAAGTAAATTAATGTAATGCAAACATTTTGTGGATTTGTTTAATTATTTGCAAGTACAATTAAATCTGCAAGTACAATTAAATCATAGTGCAGTAGATGGGGGTTTATAAATGGGAATTTTCCTAATGAGTCTTTTCAGAACACTCAAAATTCTTTGCAAAACACGGATATGTTTCCAGGTTGTTTATATCCACTTGCTGAATAGATGACTGCACACAGCTGTGGCTACATTCCAAAAACTTGGGAACAACTTTCAGTTAGCTACCAAAGAAATTCCCCTTATGGCAATGATCATCAGAAGGCCTTTCCCCCTTTGTTTCCCACAGATCTTCCCTAAAGAGCTGATGCAGACTTTGTGCAGATTTGTGTGGCCCAGCAGAGCAAAATGAGTCAAAGGGAATTTCGCTGGCTCTGGATGCTACCTACAGTGATTTCTGATCCGCTTGAGGAGTTACTTTTTGTGGACTCTGGGTATCCACCAGGGTATTCATACTCCAAATCTTAGAATACACGAGTCTTGGAAAGTCCCTGAAAAGCTGCAGCATAACAGCTCTGCTGCCACTGGAGTCAATGAGTTCACCCAAGAGCTCACAGTGAGCAGTGACAAACCAGTGCCTGCAACTTTGGAGAATTCAATCCTAAATTACTACAGTGTCAAGCAAAACTAATTATTTACTTTTGTTTAAATAGATAAGGCTATATAGTTCTCGTGCTAAACTGAAAATAATGTAGCAAACAATTTTCCTTCTGAAATATATTGTAATCAGCAATTCAATGCCCTGAAATTATAGTTCAGATTTCACATATTTATATTCAAATACTCTATGATTTTTCCTCTTTTTCATTAAGAATTGAAAAAAAAAATACTGACCCTGAAAGTATTGTCTGAGAGGTATCCAGCATGTCTTGAGCTCCAAACAGAGTCAAAATAATTCAAAACCTAAAGGACATTCAGTTACATTTGTACATGTCTGAGCACTGTATAGCATGAAATACTCCCCTGTGCAATGGAACTCATCTAGATCTTTCTGCCTGCAACTCACAGAGTTGAGACATGTTTTGAAAATGTATCTTTGACTTTGGTTCTTCAAAGAAATCCTGAGAAGAGGTGAAAACGGAGAGACTGTTCGAAACACTCCAAAAGGCCTGTGTTCTTCCTGAGACTATTAATTACCAACTGAGCTGCCAATCCCTTCAGAAATGGATCAAAAAGCCACAGAAAGCAGTGACTTAGCAAAAAGAAGCAACTTCCCATGTTTTATTTTATTTACAGAGAAACTTTTTTCTTTTTTTCTTTGCGTTTCCAGGAATTTCACAACTAGTGGCAGATGTTCTGTGCTGCATGGCTCTTACTCTTTTAAAGGGATGAGCATAGTATTCAATAATGCATAGGAATGTCATACCTTTTAGGCATTGCCCCACCACTGTGAGGTCATCAGCCTTTTGATATTTCTAGATTTAATATTACTTGAGACCAATCAACCACAAAATTTGCTTTTTCTTGATCTTTCTTCAAAATTCACAGCGTATCAGCATTACTGTTTACAGCTTGGCATCATTACAGGTGGTTACTCCACTCATGCTGGGTGGGGCTTTGGAGGGGAGGGGGTGGCTTGGTTAATATTTTTGATGGGGAGAAAAATCTTGACCCTTGACCCTAAGGAACCCAGTTTTGTGCTGCTGAGGCTCTGGTGTACAAAGCTGGAGACAGAGCAGGAGTCCTGCTTGTCTGGCTGAGTGTTGATTGACCTGCAGGAGGATGTGTGTGAGCCTGCCTGTGGGGGAGGGAGATTATCAGCAAGTGAGGGATCTGCTACTAGCCTTTAAATTGAAAGCTTTATACTCTGTGCTTTTATAACTGATGTTTTATAGATGTAAAGTGTTCACAGCCTCAGTGACAGCATCCACCATACCTTTCTGAAATGAGCAGGCACCTGACCTCAGCTGGGTCTTTGATGTGGCTTCAGCTCTCTCTATGTAAATATGTTTATTTGCTACAGAAGCCAGTTCTTTAAGATGAATGACTATGATTGCTCCCCCATAGGGATATGAGAGCACAGGGGGACTTTCCACAAGCAGAACCCTCTATGACCACTTGTATTTTGTACATCTTAGGTGGGGAAAACACTGTCCAAAACACTACTGAGAGTCACATGTATATGTTGTTTTCTATCTGCTTCCTTATATACACAGTTTTCACAAGCTCAGAAACTTGGATAAGCTCCTTCCATCCAGTTCTCTGCCAAATTGACCTGGAATAAGTTTTTTAAATAATGTGAAAAAGAATTAAAAAAAAAAAAAAGGCACTTCATTTTTAAAACACTTCCTATAAATAGTGCTGTAGAGGTCACTCACGAGACCAAGATTATATTAGATTTATTGCTGTTTCCAAAAATCAATACTACCCACACATATAGTATTACTCTCCACTCAGGACACAGGCCAGGTTTCCACATCTCCCATGGATGAACCTTTTGCAGAATTAGGACTAAAACTACAAAAGGTCTGCTTTTAATGCTATTAAAGCAATGCAGGTGAAGCACATAGGAAGTCACACAAGGAATCAATGGGTTAAACAGATCTTTTTTCAGGTTTAGGATTTGTATGAGGAAATGATGTACATGTAGCCAGGCGCTGGCCGAGGACACGGCGTGCACTCTGACAATGGCTTTTCTCCTTATCTAGAATCTTTTAATAAAGTGTTAATTATAAAGGCTTCTCAACTCATTGTTTAGAGTCCTAAAGAGAAGCACGCTTTTCCTGTCAAACACGAAGGGTTTGCACCAAGTGAATTTGTCTTGTAGCAGCAAGCTGTATTTTCCTGGGAGGTGATTAATTTAAATGGGCTGGAGCTGCCCTGACATCCTGCAGGCCCCAGTGCTCCCTGCTCTAAAAAAGACCACAGCAAACCATGCCAGAGACTTGTCACTGGTGCTGTGCCTTGGAGGGGTGTGCTTTGCAGAATTTTATAGGTAGGACATATTCCCATGATGAGCCTTTTCCTAGCAAGACTTGATGCCCAGGAGAAGGGCAAAGAACCAGCACATTTAATCCTTGCTCAAGCCTGCAAGTCTGTGATCTTATGTTTGGTGAGGGATGGTGTGCAGGTCACCTCCTCCAGACCATTCATTGCTGTACACACCTCTACCATGTCCTCTGGTGTCACTGCAAGAATAAACAGGCTGGAAGATACATACAAAATGACCTGTAATAGAGGCATCAACATGCCTCTATTAACATTAACTTTAGCCAAAAAGGAATGAAAAGTGTGGGGGAAAGGAAAAAAATACTCGGCATCTGAAAGCAGCACTGTCTCTAGTATGACATGCTGTGTAAAGTGAACCTTCAAAGGAAAAATAATATCACTTTGTAATGCTGATATTTTGCTGAGTTATTTATTTTATGACAAAAAAGCATTGTGCTATGTGAACGAATATGAATTTACTACTTTTAAATAAGCAAATAAGAAACCAAAAGTGGATCACTATAGAAAACTTCCTGTAATACTTTCAATAGAGAATCACAATAAGCAATTAACCAGGGAAAAATCTTGGTTGTTCTACTATTTTCCCTGACCTGTTAGGGTATCAGCTAACAGGTCCATGGCCAGGTGTTCATTGCTAAGACCAGACAGTCCCTGCATACTTCTTTTTTTCATGTCAGACATGAGCCAGCCCTGCTATAAACACCCAACCCCTCTGTCTCACTCTGCTACTGGAAGGTGAGTTGGGTTCAGCTAGCCCAGTGCCAAAGAACAGCAATGCCCTGGGGTTCAAAGCTCTGAGTCATCAGCTCCAAGTATTCTCAGAAGAAGATATTAATTGCAACTTCAATTTTGACATCAATAAAGTGAAACAAAATAGAATCAGTTAAGAAATAAAAATCTCTAAGGCTTTTGAGAGGTCTGAACTTCAATATTTCTTTTTTTTCTGAATGGAGAACTAGAGGAGCAGGGCATGTTTCTGAGACCCAAATGGGCTCCAGGACTGGCTGTACTTCACCTTTTAGCCAGCTATCTGCATCTGCACACTTTTTTTTTTTTTTACCAATGCAGAAGAGGATAGCAGGAAAACCTTTCAAAGACAGATCTTGAAAAAGCAGGTTTAAGAGCAAAACTGCATTTTTCAGACAGTTCTGTATTGCTGATCTCACAAACCCATGTCATACAGTTGCTGATGCCAAATTTATCCCTGCATATTTTGCATGATTAGAGGCAGTTATTGCTAGAGAATTATTACACAATTCTGTTGCAGCAGCACCCACACAGTCCAGACACAGAGCAAGTCACCTCTGTGCAAGGTGGGAACCCTCTGGAAAGTGGTAGCTCCTGTTGGAGGCATTCACAGCATGCCTGAAATTGGGTCTGAGTGATATAGGCTGAATTCACACAATGGCTCATGGATATAAACACTTGCATCCTATTCAGGCAAACATTCAAACACATTGTTAAGTGACTTACTGAAGGGAGAGATGGCTACCCAAAATCACTTAATTGCATAAATGTAAATGCCTCTGTTTTAACTCCAGTCTAACTCTCTCAGCTACTACATCTTAATCATATACAGAAATCTATGTTCCTCTCTGGATCCACTGCTCTCTGATCAGTACAATGAACCAGAAAAAAAGTTTGCAAACACAATCTAATTCACATTTAAGGACACCTGAGGAGCCCCAGCGCCCTCTATTTGCAACAAACCATTTTGCTAAGAACATTTGCTGTTAATGATCCTTGCTATTAAAATATGCCCATTTTGGCATGGTAACTCTTTCTGTGCCTGAGGTTTGCACTTCCACCAGGCTGTCTTTATTTGCAACATGTTTTTCACCACAATTCCAGATGTTGCAATGGTAGATATCATTTTCTCTTGAACCTCCAGGACAAGACCTCTTGCATATTTGCCCCAAATGTCACACTAGGAATGGGCTCATCATCCTCCAAGACATATCATCACAAAACAGAAGCTGACAGTGCTGCATTCCCCAACATCTGCTGCTGCAAGGACTCTGCAAAAAGGCACTTCAGAGCATGTCATCCAGAAGGGCTGCAGTGACAGTCCGAGCCCATGCCTTGCAACTAAAGCTCTTGAGTAATTTTTGCAAGTATTACACATAATGCACATACTTTGTATTAAAATTGAGAAAAATTGCTGTATACATTATGCCTGCACATGGATGTCACATGAACTCTTCTGTTGTTTGCCTTTCAGTACTAGCAGATAACCGTCGTGATTCTACCCCAGGTTTTTTATTGAGCAGTGCTATGAAAAGATTAATTAATTTGCATACAATATAAATCCACATTCATCTTTTATTATTGCACAATCAGGGAGCTTTAATGTAACAAATTCAAGTGCTACATGCTTTGATTGCTCTTTGTAAAAATACTTAAATACCGCTCATTTGGAAAGAATCTTATGGAAGTTTTCTAAGTGATATATGTGCTATTTGGGAAAACTTTCCTTATAAATCTCTGTACAACATTAGGATTTCTGATACTCCAAGTCCTTTAGGTGCTGAGTTTCTCAACAAGTAGAATGTTCAAAATGTTTTCCTTTAAAATGACCAAACTGAACAATGGAGAGAAAAATGAAAAAGTAGCTGACACTTGGAATATATGGTCTATCATGAATAGAGGTGTAAGAAATAATTTAAAATATATTACTGGTTTTGGTAGAGAACTTAAATTATTACTAGAGTACATAATACTCATTCTATTTAAGACTATCATTAAGAGCATGACTTTCAGTAACCACTAAACCCCCTTTACGTCCAAATTCAGAAAAGTTATTTGAAAGTTTATATAAATAACCTTTTAAGGTATTATAACTAAGTAAAAAAAGCTGAGGAAATGTGATCTAATTTACAAACCTCTTACATGACAAAATCAAACCAGAATTCTTTTAAGTAAAACACTCTGACAATAGGTCTGTTTCTTTTCATAACTTTCCAAATAAAAATATTATTTCTAGGTAACTTCTTTCAATACAGTAAGGTTTTCTTCTGCACACTTTCCTTTGGGCTCTTGCAAGAACAACAAAACATCATAAATAAAAAAGACAAATCAGCTTAGAAAGAAGCAGCATTTCCACTTTGCCTAAAATTTCCAGCCTGGTTTTAAAACTTGAAGAAATTTAGATGAGGGTTGGAAAGGATACTGACATTTTGAGTGATTAGCTGAAGAGCCCTGAAACATCTTAATTACTTACTGGTAGCAGGGTATTGGTAACTGCAGCTCGGTAAAGGAAGGGGGAGATAAAATGCTTTCTTAAGCACATATGTGATTCTATGTAAATCTGAACTGCTGCCTGAAATGTTTGCCAATAAAGATGAAAGTCCCACAACATAGTCACAACATGATATCTATCATATGGCTTCCTGGCTGTTGTGTATGTTTTTGCTGTGTGTAATTGACTGTGTTGGTGTTTGCACTACCTAGAATTTGCATATTAGCTCAAACACTGTGTTCTTGGTGGACGGGATCCTGCGAGCTCCCCGGGAGGCTCCAGCTGCCCTGGATCCAAGGGACACCAACACGGGGCTCTCAGGAGGTGCTGAGTGCTGCATCCATGTTCCCACACTTGTCATCCATGGAACAGAAGGTGGTTAAACACACCCATTTTTTGTAGCAGCACAAGAGGGAATGTTGAGACTTCAGCCTTCCGATACATCAGCTCAGGAGATGACAAAACATGGGCTCCACCACAGCCAAGGTTTGGGTTATTCTAGAGGCAAAGTTGTGATGGATACAGGAGTACAGCTCTGAGAGTCAGTTCACTTTCTATGTACCACCACAGATGTGAGTTTCTCCCTTCCCAACCTTTTCTCTTTTATAATCTAAAATACGCAAAACCTGCATTTCTGGAAATCGGATTGGAAATTTCTATTAATTGATTCTGCCAACAAAGCCAGTGAGAATAGAGAAGAATTTCACATGGAAATCCAGCAGCCACCATCTCTTACAACAAACATAAAGTCAGGATCCCCTTATTACCCGCACAGAAGTGATTTCCCTCAATCCAAGCACTCATGCTCTGCTGTCAGTCCTGGGCTGTCCAGTAATTATCTGTCTGTTCTCCTAGCACTTCCTCTGCTCACACTAGTAGCACAAAGCAGCTGTGATGAATCAGGGCTACAAATAGGGATTTTATCTACAAAGCAAGTACAAATCATTAATAGAAATTACCTTAGTGTATGACTTGGCTGCTTCTTGTGATGCAGCTACATATGTCACAGCATGTAGGAGAAAGAGGCACAGCAGATGCTACTGGAAGCAAAATCCTGAGAAGGAAAGATGGCATGTTGCTAGCAGCTCTGGTTAGAGGGGGATGAAAGAAGAAGATGCAGCACTTACTGGACCTGCTGCTGTTGCTATTGAAGCATCTGCTCCATTACCATGATTAAAGAATGCATTTCCACTTCTACTGCTGCATCTTCCCTGTTTTGCTTTTTCTCTGCTTCGTTTTTTTTTATTATTTTCTCGTGAATGAAAGGAAATCTATAAGGTCTCTAAACAGGTTCACATTATGGGAACACAGGGAGGGTGCAGGGATGGGAGGAAAGGATTCCTACGCAGAGATGCATCAACACTCTCCTTGAGTATGTAACAAGTTAACGATCCATTTAAAAATAAAATCTTGACCACCAGTTAATAAGGCCTCCTATAGCAAATTCCAGCATAAACAAACACTCACAGAGCAAGTGCGGAGTTCAGGATAGGGTCAGAGCATTTAAGGCAGATAAGTGGGAAATCTGGATTCTAGTCCATACTTTCCCAGGCTGTAGCATCCTAAAATACCATATCTAATTAATCAGAACATCTTTCTGACTCACTCCTCAACAATTACCCAGGCAGGGAGAAATAGCATGTAATCAAAGGCTGTAAAAGGGTCCTCTTGTACTCTATGCTCCTCTTGTACTCATTGAGAACATAAAACATCATTTAGTGACTAGATGCAGACTGCAAGGGTATCAGATTAAATCAGGAGAATATGGTAAATTTTCTGTGGTGGGATAGCAAAGTCAGTTTGAGCTGAAATTTGTCTGCACTGGTCTGTGCCAGAGGAAAGGGAGTGCCAGCCTTCCCAACAAGGACCTGCTGACAAAAATCAGGGCTCAAGCCTGATGGCAGCCGGAGGGAAATGTCCCAACAGTAGAAACCAGTGACAATGTCCAGTCCATAAAGCCTCAGTCTCCCTGTCCCCAAAGGAGGAGCTGCTCATCACCACGGTGAAGGTGGCCAGAAAACTGAATTGGCTTTTATTTATAAAGTTTTTGATGCTTTTTTCCCTGCAGGCTGTGTGTGTATCCATCTTTACACACATACCCCAACATATCCTCCCACACTACCTGCCCTATCAGGAGCCATGAAAGTATCTTAAAATCATGGCCCCCAGCTGTCCAGCTGTGGGTGATGGGGCTTGTTGTGACTCTGACACACAGGGGAGAAACCTTGCTGCACACAGACCTCACTCCAGAAAAATGAATGAGTTAAAGCTGTCCTGACAGATGTCTTCAAGGCTTTGTCCTGCAAGGGCTATCAGCATGGAACAGCACATTTAAAGCAAGAGTTTAGCTCTTCTAAATTACACCACAATACCTGAAAACACACCATAAAGTCTTAAACCACTTTGGGTCTAGAACAGCTCTAAGGATATTAACTCCTTAACGTGGTTAAGGCTCTCGTTTGCCATGAGGGCCTGATCCAAAGCCCAGCAAAATCCCTTAAATGATTTCCATTGACTCCAATAGGATTTGCATCAGGCTCTAAATCCTTAAAGCAAAGCTTGAAGCAGTTACCTCATTCTGCCCTGGAGCTTTTAAATCCTTAAGCAGTCTTAAAGGAAGCTTTGACTTGATTTGTTAATCACAATGAAGCAAAAACCATGCCAGGTGCCATTGCTAAGCCCCAAACTACCTCTGAAGATATAGTTTTCCTTTGTCTCTATTTGCTTCCTACATGGTTTATAAAAAACCCCAAGCAGCCAAGAAAACTAATTAGAACCCCTGATATGCAACATTCATATGCTTAATTTTAATCAAGTGAGAAACTTTCCTGAATAAGTAAGTTATACAAAATTAAGCACATGCTTAATTAAGCAGTCATATGATCAAGACAACTAGGGGAAAAGCAGTGACACTGCATATAAGCAGAATGCTGCCACGTGTAAATAACACAAAAAAAGGGAAACAATGGGTTTAGTTCAGTGTCATCAGTTACAGCAGCTGCAGGTGAAACCTACAGCTGGGACAAAATGGGTTTTTAAGAGGCAAAGTGTCCCTGTAAGCTCTTTCTACTGAAGAACTTCAATGTTTTGCAGAATTTGGGCTAAACATAAGATCAACCAGACCTTGACAGAGAAACAAAGATTCCCAGTCACTACTGGCTCCACATTATACAGCCTCTGCTGAAATAACTGCCCCTAATTTGGTACATGCTGAGCATTTGCCCTGTGTGGATTTGGTGATAGGGTGATCTGGAACTTGATTTACATGAGCATGAGTGAGGCAAGTGCCCAAATGACATCTCTATTTTACCTTGATTGTACCAGGCTTTTTTAAAAATTTACTCCACTGCTTTGGTTTCATACCATCAATGCAGAAAGTAAAGCAGGAAAAGAAAATCTCCATGTAAGTTACAAATTCATTTGCTGCTCAGAGAACTTGGCACAAAAATGAGTGATAAAGGCACAAAATGAGATACCCAGAAAGTATGAAGGATGATAGATGGGAACTGACCCCAGGTATCTGAAACAATCTGAAAGCATCATCTCTTATTTCTCTAGACAATGTTCTCATGGCCAAACAGGCAATAACCCCCCTTTCCAGCAGGCTGAACAGGAGCTTTGTAGAGTTCCATTTTGACTTACATGCCTACATCCTCTTTCAAATGCTTAAGTCCTTATGTGGTTGTTGGTCTTGCCTCAGGAATGGAGTGATCCAATTAACTTCTAGGGCACAACCCCACACTCAAAGCAGAGACAGCCAGGGTAGGAGGGCTGACTGATCTGTGCTAATGTTCTTTCTGGAACAAGCACATTTTCTCACCAGCACTGGATCATGTTATGTTAACTTCCAGGAGAAGTTGGATGTTTTTGCCTCCCTTTCCATTACATGGTATGAAGTGTCCAAATAGACTCCACATAACAGCCTTGTGCCTGTGCAGGTAGCACTGGTGCTTGTCTGCTACAGAGAAGAAGCCAAAGTTATTTTAATGACTGATGGATTCAATTTCTATGGCCATTTTTAGTACCTGGGTACTGTGATGAAAATCAACCACAGGAAGAACTCAATTTTGTTTTTCATTAATATTCACTTTGTTGATAGGAACAGATGATTTTGGGGAGCTCAGATGCCCTTTTAATTTATAGCTTTGCAATGTGGAACAGCTATCTTCCACTTTCAAGTAAGTAAATCCTGCATCTCACTTCTTGTGGGTTTATTTTTACATTATTACAAATGGAACTCAGTCTTCTGAATTTTCTACCAAAAAAAAATGTGGAGGGAAGTAAATACTCTTTAAAAAAAAGACAGCTAATGTTATAAACATTATAAAATATAAAATGACTATTAGTATTAGTCGTTAAATATCATAATTCTGTCTCTAATTTCTAGAAATAATAGAAAAAAAGGTAAAACATGTGCTTGATAGAAATTGCTATCAGATATGAGACCTGCAATGTTCCCTTGAGCTCTGGCCAGGAGCTCCATTCCTCTTCACATCATGAAGCTTTCTGCAGAGTCTGGCTAAGGCTTCTCTCGGTAGCTTTACATTAATATATGTGGATTTTTTGGAGAGATCAATACAACACCCACAAAATTCAACCTCCTATTCACAGTGATCTTCAGGTCTTAGGGGAGAAACACTACTTTTCAGCTGGATGCAACATATTTTGGAACTGTTTTCTTCCTTCTTAAGCCTCACTTTATATTTTTAACACATTGTCAGAGACTGAAATATTATATTTTATGACTTAAACATTTTCTTAAAGGACTTTTAAAACTGTATTACAAAAGCTGCAGAGAAGACCAACACACCCTGAATGGGGCCCTGACTGAGGCCTTACACCACTCGAAGATGAAGATAAGATCAAGTAACAACTCGGGGCTGGGGACATTCACTGAGCACAGGCTTAACACCTCCAAGATGAGGACCACAGCCCAGGGCTATCAGCTGCCAGCCTCACACAGACCCTCCACTAAAGGGCGGGAGGGAGGAGAGGCTTTGGGTGTGTGTTGGAAAAGCCTCAGGTCAGAGGTGCAGTGACCGCCCTTCCTCCACTGTGCAGAGCAGCTCAGCTGAGGGCTCCTCACTGGGAGGGGGAAGCTTCTCCACAGCAGGAGGGGGTGACATGGCCCATCAAAGGATCCCCCCTCAAAGGGGTGCCCAGACCCTGCACCAGAGATGATGCAACAGACCCTCAGTGTTGCAAGGGACAGTGTCAAGCCAGCCCCTGCAAGAGGAGGCACGTGGGTGTTCCCACCTGGCCCAAAGTGTGCATTAATCCACGGGATTCTGCACTCTTTGGTGTGTGGCGTGGTGGCCACGGCGACGACGGGGGACCCTCAGCACCAGCAGAGCAGATGGAGGGGAGCAACGAGACGTCGTTGGGACCCTGGGATGGGTGATTTGCTTCCATCTAACCCCTGTCGCCTCTCCCTGTTCCCCCACCCCCCCACACACACTTCTTTCTTCTATTTCTTTCTCTCTTTTCTCTTCCCTTCTCTTTGCCTCTCTACTACTAAATAAAATACATCAATTTTTTGGCAACAACATCTAACCTCGTTTGGTTTTAATCTCGTTTCTGGGGATATTTTGAACCTTCTAAGTTCTTTCTGGTTTATGCACAGAGACTTAGCTTGCTTTGCTTGTCTGGGTTTAAACTGGATCGTAACACACATCCAGCTTCTAGCTGGTTTGGCTCAGAAGTGACCTGAGCCTACTAAGGTGACAGAAATAAGTGCTCTAGATATGTAAGCGAACTGCAGCTTTATGACCCCCACCACTACTACTAGCACCAGGAGAAATTAAAAGAAGCCATTACATTTCCACTCAGTGCAAAACACCTAAGACTGAAATGAAGTAAACACACCCAGTATCTTGATACATTTTGATCTATATCATCTATTTTCTTGGTTTCATTATCTAATCATGCTAAACTAAAAAGGACAAGGCTAGCTGGTTTTATCAGACACAAGGAGAATAATTGACACTATCAGCTTTGTCTGCATTTAAAATTCAGGGAGATTGCATATTCGTGTTTAGGAAAATGTGGTTTAGAAGTGGCTATTTTTACTGTTGATCCCAAATGAAAGACTTCTCCCCTTCCCCCTTAACAGTGTCCAATTTGCTTCTTGAATTTACTGATGAGTCCCTTGGTTTCACTCTCCCACGTGAAAGCTAAGTGGGAATCCATGAGAAAGCAGACTGGACATACTGTCTGCTCCTGAAATTTAGGACCACCAGATGTAGACAGGACATTTCCAATTACCAGATAAGTTTAGAATACCATCAGGTATTCTAATACCGTCAGGTTACCACTGGAGACTATTAGGTCTTTCCATAAATTCCTCGACTTTAACACTGAAATGAAGCCATTCTGCCTTTGATGTCTAAAATAGCCTGTGGTGCCATGCTGAAATAATTTAGATTAGAGCCCAGGGACTATGACAGGCCTATTTTTGTTGTCTATCCCTAAAGGTTAAGGAACAATTTTGTAGCCCACATCATCCAGAAGAAAGATAAAAGTTCCGTAACTAAACCCACAGGACTGTTTCCAACTACACATCTCTACCACACCTTGGCATCTTCCCTGGCATCTCCCTGCCTAAGTCATGGTGACAAAGCAAAGAAGAAACTTCCTTCTGGAGAGATTAACCCTCAGTTACATTGGAGGCAGTGGTCTCATGAGTGGCAGGCAGCTGGGCTGCCATTTGATAAAGTGTGGTAACTTTTTTTAGGTGACAAAGTAAGAAATAGGAGCTGGAAAAAAACTCATGGTAGAATAAAACACAATGTGATGAGAAGAATGGCAAAGTGCCGTGTAAGATTGCAGTCCTCACCACAACAGCAGACAATTGTGTGCTGGTTATTGCTCTGGCCACCATACTGTTAGAACCAGAATATCACTGCCTGAATTACTGTTACATAAAAAATGCTACAGATAATTGAAAATCATACTATTCAGACTCACCTGCCTTTTCAGAAGATGAAAGGCAGAAATGATGAGTAGATAACAACCATGGAGGTGCACTGAGACATCACTACTGAGGAGCAGGAATCTCCCCCTGCAAGCTCTTCAGCTCAGCTCTGAACAGTGGTACTTATGATTCAGCTCATATTCACTCTATCCTCATTTATAAGATAAATAATTTTGAGATGTATCTAAAATTACTTTACAACCTTTTAATCACTGAAAATTGTGTATAATTATTATACCTGCACTCGGGTGCCAAGATCTGCTGTGAAATACTTGGCTGCTCAAAGTGTGTGGAGGAAATGCTTCAATTCCACATTAATTAATGAATTTTTATCCCCACTCCTGTCCATTAACAGCCACCATGCTTTTGCTGTGAATGGTCATTATTACAGACTGAAATAGGAACATAAATTTACTGATAATGAAAGTGTCACTTGGAGGGGCAGTCCATCATCCTGTGTGCTGATATGGTGAGACCTTTTTTTGCTGTCTAGCATCTTTGCCTTTTTTCTGAAGGGCTGCCATGTAAGGAAGGGATCCATTATTTGTAGACACCCACGAAACATCCCTTTAAATAAAGTAGGAATGATTTCCAGTATTCCAGGAAATATTGCATAGATTTTAAAATTGCCCTCTCTTCTTAGCAGACATTGCAGGTCTTCACCAGGAGAACATCCCTGACCTCCTTGCTGTTGAGATTGTTAGCCAGGTTGGTTTTGTGTTGGTGTTCTTTGCTGGCTTATTTTTTTGACAAGGAGTGTTGACTCTTGAAGCAAATTACCTGGTTGACTTAATCCTTGTGCACCACTAAATAGAGAGATTTCAGTTGATGTTCTGCATCTCTGGACCATATGGAACCAAGCTCAAGTTGTCACATTTTCTGCATTTTAATTATTTAACCCATTAAATTCACTGGATGGGCTCTCATAGTATCTCATCTGTTAATTACTTTATTAGATACAGTGTATGATATGATGCACATAGCATGAAAATTCATAAAAACAGGCCTTAGTGTAAAGCATTGCATTAGCACATCTCAAAACATAAAAAATAAAATACAGGTATAAATAATCTTGAAGAGAATCTCCATTTTACCCTGGGCTCATGTACTGTTACTTCTTTTATACAGTATATAACTACACAATTAGTATTACCTAAATTATGGAGTGCTTGAAAAGGTCCTCTTTCAAGCTGAAGTGTCTGGATGAAACCTGGTGGTTTTCCAAAGCCTGTTCAGTTTGTGTGCAGCTGGACACTTATGTTTAAAAACAGTACCCATATGCAACTGAATAGAGCAAATTGCCAGTTTTTCTTTTTAATCAAGCACATCATACACAAATCATGTTTAAATAGCAGCAAGACTGTAGTGCCTGCATACATATATGTTTCTTAAATACACCTGATCTTTACCCAGTACCCCTTGCCTGAAACGACATTATTGAGATTGAGATATTCCTTTCCCAGTCAAAGCAATCAGTGTGATGAGACAGCTGCAGAGGCCAGCAGCAAGCTCCACGACAGCCAGCCTCTGCATCCGTGCAGTGCTCAGCCAACTTCAGAGCCTAAATGACGCTTTGTGAGAGCTGCTTACTTCTCAAGGAAATAGCTAAGAACTTATTTGATGCTTGAAAAGGCAAGATAACCAATAAGTTGTGAGAGAAAGGAAGTTATTTGCAGGATTCTTTCTATTGGCTTTCTCAAGTGGTGAGATGTGACACAATTATACATGTGATATGTGCATGTCTAGGATTTTCCCTGCAGGTCTTAGCCAAAATGCCCATGTCCTTCAGTAGTGTGTGCCTTAACAATTTCAAGCCACAAAGGAGTAGTTGCCTGAACCCTTTGCCTGTGTCCAGCATATAGAGACCACCAAAACACTGAAAGTGTTTACCCAAATACTGCAGCACAGCACTGAGGATCCCCAGCACATTAAGGCATTTTAAGGCACAGTATTTCGCAACAAAACCTTTGGGCTGAATTCTTGTGAATAAAGTCTCTGGATTGAGAAATATTTCAAGCAACTTAATTTAACCACCTTGGTCTCCTCAAATCATTCTTAATACCTCACCAAGGCACAGGCTGCCAGGCAGCTGTGGGAGGGGGCAGGCACCCAAGCCCCAGCACCCGGGTGTCCCACCCTGTGCACCAGACCCCAGCAGGGACTCTGGAAAGTCACTGGTGGCCTCACTGGCTCCTGGTCTCCCGCAAGAAAACTGCACTGTGATTACTACTGCTCTCTCTGTGGGGCTGGGAAAGGAATATCGCCGCTTGCGGAGCTGTTGGGTCCAATGACAGCAGAGCAGAAACAGCCCCCAGAAAGGACCCACATTTGGTGCAAGGGGTACATTTTACATAGGTTGAGGCTACATAGTAAAACCTGAAGGCAAAAATTATCACCTAGAGATGGCTCCTGGGGAAATCATAATTGAGATTCTATGTCTGAAAACAGATGTAGGGACTTCCTCACAAAGTTTGCCCTCACAGCTTTGCTTCTGTCTTCAGAGGCCAGCAAAGTCCACAGCTCACTGAGAGTGATGAACACTTTTGCAGTGTTTTCAATAGATGCAGGATGTGAAAAGACTCTCTCAGATGTGGTTGAACTCTGCACTGGATAGGCAGCTCCAGCAGAGGATGGAGGACAAAGGAAGTGCTGTGGCCTGCAGACACCATTTGAAGGAAGCTGAGCCCAAAGGATGCAAAGGGGGGCAGAAGAAAGGAAGTATGAAAAAGCAGGAGTGTCCCTTCACACAGTGTGCATCTGGGGGCAAGGGAGGAGGCAGAGCAGGACCAGCACTCCTGCACTTGGCATGCTGAATAACAGCAAGGAACATCCTCAGCAAGTTACTCTCCCCACCCTAAGAGCTGCCTTTGTTACTGGGGCATGGCTGGAGCAGCCAGAGGGCAAGAAAGTAGCCTAACACATTTCACATAACTGCACAGTTTTCTCATAGCATAAATGAATAAATACCATTAAAAGATGCATTTTTTACAGTTCTTCATTAACAAGTATGATAGCATGTGGTTAGACCAGTACTGTATAAGTAAGATCTTTTTCCTTGTCAATTTACATTATAAAAACATCTCATGCATAAAAAAAGTGGAGGGTTATACCAGTGGAATTATACACAGTAGTGTGTGTTTCCATATACTCAGGTTAGTACATATTTACACGTACAATGCACACAGGATTATGCTGGGGCCAAACACTAAAAGAAAACATGCGGTAAATGGTTGCTTTAATAAGTCCTGTTCCATTGAAAGGAAATAAAACCTGAGTATTAATGAGATATAATTATATATTTAAAATCTTTTCCCTTGTGCAGTATACAGAATTAATGCCAGTAAACTCACAAACTGCAACATTCTACTCCATTACATCTGCAATGATTAGAGATAGTTTGAACATCTGGCATATAATCTGTGATAGAAAACAGCATTCTGCACTTTAATGGACGTCTGGAGGCTACACATATCTGATTTTATTTCTTTGTGTTAACTCTTTCCTAGGAGGAAGAGAAGATCCAGTGCTTGAGCACCTTCTTTCTGTCTTTTGATGAAGTTGCATGTAGCACTGATATTTAGCTGCTTTCAGGCTACTTATGTTTTAAATATCTAAACTAAAAAGGGACCCACAGAGATTTCTGAGAGGCTATTTATAACATAGACAATTGAGCAGCATAAATATTAATGTGTTAAAACCCAAGAAAGTCATCCAATGAAAGCCACAATATTTTCTTCATTTTCAGTGACTCCAGAACATAAAAATGAAGCAGCATTTGCTGTTTCTTCATTATTTCAAAGACTTCGTGAATATTCTCCCTTAATTTGGTTTTCTTTTAGAATCTTGTACATGATAAACTGGGGTTACCAATATTTGTACATTTTTGATGTACCCTAACTGTAAGTATGTAAAGGCTTCTTTGACTGGCACTGACTTTCATTGAAAAAATTAGATTATTTCTCAGCTTTTGCAGGGTGTGTTTTGCCCCAAGCTAAACAAGAAGGTTTTAGCCCTACTGTGTTCTGTGGGGGAAAGAGAGATATGAACTTGAAAGGCGAGTAAAACTGACAGTGTTATCTTTTGCCTTACTTACTGAATATTAGCTAATACCGACACCTAAGGAGACCTTGAAATTAGACTCTGAGTAGTAATTAAGAGTGATTGAAGAGTGGCATCACAAGAGATCTGTGTCACTGCTGAAAGGATTCAGCATTTAGAGTGACCTGACAAATGTTATGTACGAGCATATTTAGGTATGAGGAAGAATATCTACTGCAGGAAAAGTGCTGGTGTTAGGTAAAGTTTGCAACCTGATCCTGTGCATGGCAGGGGCTTGCTCAGCTGCCTGGGTGTAACAAAAGCTGTAGTTACTGGGGAGCTCCTGTTGAATACTAATAATTAGCCTTAAACATGGGTGCATTAAGCAGTCCTCAGGTCCTGAGGACCTTACAGCAGAGGTTCACAAGGGCAGCAGAAAGTTCTGATGGCTGCATTACCACACAGAAACACTTACACCACACAAATGCTATGCACAGGGAAGAACAGAAAGCCTGGAGATAATCATTTAAGGCTAAAACTACCCAAATATAAAGCATGTGCGATACACTACTACTGAATTGATTCATGTATTGCTGGCCAGTGGAAAGCTTGCAGTCTATGGAGGGGAGAGAAAAAGAGAAAGAACCCCCCCCCCCAGTGATCATTTGTAAACCAGATTGAACCCATTTCGACAAAGATTAGGAAAAATTGACCTAATTATGGTTGATGATCTAATCCAATTTGGCCATATTTAATGGAAGTCAGAAGCAGAAAGTTGCATGTTGCTTCAAGTTCCAGTATCTGGACTTATGGATCAGTGATTTCTTAGGTACTAAGCTCCTCACATATTTGTCACTTCTTAAAATATTTATTAGATTTAACAGCTGAAGAACAATGAAGGATAACTTGAAATCACCATTTCTTGAGGAATCCCCCACCCATCTCTAATGAAACCCAGGGAAATATCTGGAAATAGGCCAACCAGGTTTTACCAAAGTATCTCCATTGTCTTTGATTTACTCAAATTTCTTGTCAATAACATCAAATGCAACTATCAGCTCTGCAGCTGTAGAGCTCAGTCCTGCTCCACTCTCAATCAATAAGACTCACTGGAATAGCAGGCTGGTTTAGACCCCAAAGCAGTAAGTTTCCCTTTGATAATAATCTGTCAGAGGTCCAGAGAGGTTCTGTCAGAATGAGGGGCATATTTAACCTGGATTTGCTTGATCTCCTCTACCTAGAACTGTAAATGCAGACCTTAGCAGACATAATTCATTGGATAAAATCACAAACTTATTTTTTTCAGTGTTAAATTCCAGTAAGAGGGATGGACTTGGGAGGTCCATATAATTCCACCTTTCCAAGCAAGTTTTTCAAAGACCAGAGGTGCCAAGTCATTTAGCACAAAAACTTGGAAAACTGAATCTGTACCAGAGATCAGATAAAACCATCTGCAATTCATGTTGGTGAGAAGTGTGAGAAGGAAAGGGCTGAAGAAGTTGGGAAAGCCCTTAAACAAGAGAAGGGATAATTCAGAACTGCAAGGGGTATTTAAAACTGATTTTAGGTTTCCTCTGCTTTGACTAAGTAGCATCTTTTAGGGATGTTTCATGGTCCAGCTGTCCACTCTGCTCCCAGATGGTGCTTGTGGACAATGCAGGACTGAGGCACCCATGGTGATTTTCCTCCTGCCCACTGAGGAGGACACGAGAGAACCATAAAAAGCCCCACACAGAACAAATCAGGTGCTTGTGACTGTCAAGGCAAGGGAAAAGGTCAAAATCCATCTGACTTGGTGAGAGGTAGGAGCAAATTAGACTGAGACCATTAAGGCTGTTGGTTTGAGCATTGTACTTTAGAGCTTCCTACTGGAGTGATGAACCTTTGGAAAAAAGGACCACATGATACACACCATTCACCTATTAGTTGTTACATATTCTGTCCCCAGGAAGTCCTCTGCAATGACTCATCAGAAAAGCCACATCACAGTGACACTCACCCCATCTGTCCTGTCACTGCAGAGCACCTGCTTCGCCTGGTGTGTGAGCCAGAGGACTTTAGGGGATGGTGGCATTTGACTGCAGCAGACAGCCTGTGTAAAACCATCAGAAACAAACCGCTGGCCTTTCTTTCCAGGGCCTCAGGCTTTAATCTGCTGAAACAGAACATTTGACCTTAGAGGTAGATGAAAACTTTAAGATGTCTCAGTGTGTCCCAACACTACAGCTGATGAACCTGGAAGTTCTGTAGCATGAAACAAGCAGGTTTCTGTAGCTTAATAAACAAGGAATTACACCAAGCCAGAACAGGAGAGTAAGATATGGTTTGGGCTTTAGTTCCTTGTGTTCTCAGAAAGCACTATGCATAGTTAACTTACAGCATTAATTATCTTTTGCATTAACATAAAGCTGTAATTGAACAACTTAACTAGTAAAGATGAAAAACAGACTTGCCATGTAGTGTGTAAAACAGCCATTCTGCAGAGTGGAAAAGTCTCGCACCTTGAAAAGAGTCCTACTGGCTATCCCAGCTAGATATACTCTAATAATACTCAGTTGCACACATTCACAGAGACTGTGGGTATATGGTGTAGGCTGAATTCATGCCAACGGCTCCAGATATAGATAGAAAATTCAGTTGAAAAGCTTTTTTCTCAATAATTCCACCAAGAGGTTTGGAGCAACAAACCAATTACTTTTCCTCAAACTCTGCAGGCCTTTAAAGATGTAATAACTCTCAGTACTTGGACTCCAAAGGGAATAACTCACAACACAAAGCAGAAAGCTACAGGGCAATGCCAACACCAAAGAGTATTTCAGGTGTTTCTGCTGGAGTGTGCCTCGGGTTCAAAGACCCCCTGGAATTGAGGTGATCTTCAAGGGAACAGCAGCCTGCCACAAGTCAGAAAACTCCTCAGACTGGGAAAACATACAGAAGAGATGCTACAAATTCTTTCCCTCTGTGTAACTGTGTTGTGGCAGATTCTGGTAGCCATTTATTCTAGAGAATGCATGTAAAACACACTCTCTCCTTGTAAGCCACAGATGGCTCTTTGCTCTCTCTCCAAATAAATGCCACCACACCTTGGGGATCAGTTGTCCCCATAACATTTATCTACTTAAAGCTCAAGTCTGAGACTTACTTTTATTTTGAGGGTGTAGCCATCCAGCTGACATTTGCAAGGAAGATTTAGCTTGCAGTCAGTACATCCTGAAGGGTCAAAAAAGAAGGAAGGTACTTCCTATCTTTCCACCTAATCTCATGCTTCCTAAGCCAGATTTAGGAGTGTCTCATATTTGCAGCTGGCAGGACTCTAGACCATGCTATAAACACAGATGAGGGAGAGCCAGGTTCCTGGATTCAGAGGCAAAAACCCTGGGCTGCACAGCTGCTGGAGGGACTGGGCAGTGCTGGGAGGTTCCCTCTCACAAGTGATCCCAGCACACACCTCTGAGGAAGGGGCTCACCTACCCAGGACTGCTCTGCCTTCTACCTCCTGTCCTTAGTAGAGAGCCAGGCAGAATGGAGCCCGGGGAGTTTGGGAGCACTGGACTCCTGCCTGCCCCTGCCCACAGGCTGCTCCCCAGCACAGCTCCCAGGGGCTGCCTCTCACACACAGAGACATCCCCTAGAGTAGGCAAAAGCTCTCCATTACCCAGCTCACCGGGAGACTCGTTCCCCTCTGCACATTAACAAGTGTTAAGGAGTTAAGAAAACCTCCAAAACCAGACAGGAACTGCAGAAGTGTATTTCACTCTCAGAGAGGGATCTTGGTTTTCGTTAACTAATATATCAGAAGAAACCAGTGGAGAAACATGTCTTGTTATCTGGCTTCTTAGATGGTAGCCTTTGGTTCATTAGCCTGAAAGCCTATCAACTAGATAGCAGCATTTATTCCATATAGAATAATGATCTACTTTTAAGAAATATGGTATTGCCCATGCAGGAATGAATTCAACCATTATTCACAGCTTAAACACACACTAACCCATGTGCGTGAGAGATAGAGATGTAAAAAGGATTCAAAAAAAGTAGGTCCTGGGAAGAAAGGCAAAATCTAGGTATCCGTACCCTGGAGCTACTAGAGATCTGACTGTACATTAATTACCCACTAGTTTCAAGTTACACTACCCAGATTCAGAGCCTTTGCTCTTTAGCCATATTTAAAGGAAGAAGCAAAATGAAAGCTAAGTGTGGTCAGCCCCACTTCTGAGGTCAGTAAGAATACTAACATTAGATTTAAGCTTTCTGTCTAGTTGGAAAAAAAAGTTGTGCTGATATTTAAAGCACACAGTCATTGAATTAGTTCAGAGCTATGCAGTAGCAGATAGCTCCACAGACACTTTAACAGCCCCTTCAGAAATACTATGATTTTAATCTTACAAGCCTGCAAGAGCAATATCTATGCACTGTTCAACCTATATCGTTGACAATAAAATTATAAAAAAAGACACTTTAAATATGCAGTAGCTGTGTCTGAAAATTAAATATATCAGCCATTAATTTTTTTCCCCCCAAATTACTAAAAAGCAACAGTCCACACTAAAGACTAACTGTTTGTAAAATTGGATTTTTAAAGATGAAGTCTTTTTTAAGCCAGGGCTGGTCAAAAGAAGCATTAGAACAATTCTACAACTAGAAAAAATAAAGCTGCTTAGCTAATTCACCTCACTAAACCAAAAATGGATTTATGCTGCTCACACCAATGTTTCAGATATTGCAGTTTTAAAGAGTGGGGATATTACATTAAACCCCACAAAATGTAAGGCTCTGGAGCAGCAGGGCCATAGGTAATGAGATATTGATCCTCCCACCTCAAGGTGAGCACACACAGGGGGGAGCTGGGGCCTGACTGCAGCCACCACCAGACACAAACTGGGCTCTGGCCCCAAACCAAGAGCCCTGAGCTGCAGGAGACACCTCCTCCTGCACAGGTAGCACACAGGACTGAGGACAAATGCCCATCTCCTGGCAATTTATTTCCCCAACAAGGTCCAGGTAGAGAGGGCTCAGTGATCCCATCCCCATCTACCTCTGCTGGTCTCCGTGACATGGGTGCAGAGCCCTGGGTGACACCACAGATGCTCTGACACAGCTCTGCAGCTGAGGACTCACAGACCTTACCACTTTTTGGTGGGGGAAAACAACCTTTTGGAACTTGACATTTCAAAGAAAATTGTTTTCCAGACAGCCAGCTTACAACTCCCTTAGCTGAGCACAGTCATGCCCCCCCAGTCCCAGCTCAAAACCCGACTTCTCAGAGGCTCCACCAGAGCCACCCTCCCTCGCCTTTGCCGTGCTAGTGAGAAACCACATCAGCTGCTAAGTGGCCTAATGCAAACTGATGTGGCAGTTTCAATTCAATTGCCACTGCACAAGTAACGCTGTAGCAAAAGTCACCCCGGTGATTGGCGTCAGCAGGAACCATTATTGTCACCCCTCACGCAGTGCCATCGAGGGGCACAGGCCCTGTGCCTCTGCCGCCGAGCAGCTCCAGAGCTGATGTGCGGCTCCATCACGGCCTGTCACAGCAGCACACGCTGTCCCCAGTCTGAGGTGGAAGGGAGTACTTTAGGACAGCGAGCCTGCTCCCTCTCACAGCTGCTAAAACTTCTAACAGCATCCCTTCACCACAACTGAAACAGGGACGGCTGAGCTTTGAGAGTCTCTGGAAGTTTTTTAGGGAAAGGAGCTGCACCAGGTTATTTACGCTCCAGGGGCTGGGGGTGAGGGTTTCTTTTTTTCTTTTTAAATCACTAACAGGATAAGGGTGGCACACAACACTGTGCTTCACTGGTATAAAAGCATCTGTGGTTGCTTCCTGTGTTATAATTCATTAGCTGGCTCTTAACTAATTATAGTTTGTAACTTCCGTGAAATTAAGCAGCAGTAACCAGCAGCTGTACAACTGGGCCAGCGAACCCGTGTTCCACAATCCAGGCAGGCAGGTGAGCGAGGAGCACCCGGCCCCACAGCACATCCCACACCAGGAGGCAGCTCAGAGCTCCCCAGTACCAGGGGCTTCTGCCCCTCTTCCTTCAGGCACAGGCATGCTACTCCCTCTTGTATCCAGTCTAATTTTAAGTCACTGGAGTGACTGCACATCTACCAGCTCTCTGGGGAGCTTATTAAAGAGTTTGGAAGAGCTGCATTTGGGAAGTTTGCCTTCACTTGGTTTTATCTCATTGCTCCTGGTCTCTTTCATACCATCTCCACACAGCTCTCTCCCCTGTTAATTTTCAGTGTTTAGGCACTTAACCAGTATTGCCAGCAAGCTATTTACTGCATCAGTGACACCTCTGGAGGGTCCACAACTGGGAGCAACTGCTTTGCCCCTTTCATGCCAGTAGGACAACCCTGCAGCCCGCCCACACCTCTGCTCAGCTTTTATCATCCTTTATCAGCTGGGGCTGTGTCACTGCCCACACCTGGGCAGGATGGGGGAGCTGCCCCCAGCCCAGGGTCCTGGGAAACCCCCAGTTTAGCTGCTGCTCTTTGCACACTTCTAAACTCAAGGCATGGGGTTCTTGATTTCCCTTTAAAAAAAAAGCAAAAATGTCATTCTCCAAGCTTTCTGCTAGTGATGGACACCAAGGCGCCTGCTGATGTCCCTCAAAACTCCCACACCCTTCTCAGCCCCTTCTCAAGGGCTCCCACCTGCCCCCTCAGGGCACTCAGCTGTGGGCTCTTGCCTGCCCCAGCCCCCTCACTTTTACTGCTTCTGCATTTTCTTCTACAATTGCTTGCATAAATGTGGAGTAATTTTGCTTTCAGACCTGAATTTGTATTTCTCCAGGTTAAATTTTTTTATTCTTGCCCATATTTTCCTCTGTTATTTCTGTCTTTGGTGATGTTTGCAATAGCTACTAATGTACTGTCATTTGCAAATGCAATTAGTGTGTTTACTTCTTTCTTTCTTTAGCTCATTAATAAAGATGTTAAATAAAAATATGCCTTCCTCTGCTAACAACATCCTCAAAATAGTTAGGAAGATGGGTTCCAAAGGTAATAAAGAACTGTATTATTGGACAAGACTCTTCCTTGCATCTTTCAGCATTTGTCGTGCTCGTTACAGGCAATTAAAACATAAAACAACTTGCTCACTTCACACCCAAAATAGTCCTCCTCCCTGTTCTGTGTTTGGATATATAGGATACATACATAAAGAACAAGACCAGACATCAGCTATAGCAGAAGCTGCAGGGTTTTCTCTGGCTTAGATGCAGAGGAGTGAAGTGTAGCCATTTGTTAACCTTTTTATGTACACGATCATTGTTTCCAACAAAGGATGGGAGCGTGAGTGCTTTTAAAACTTTGCTTACTGTGATTACTGTAGCGGTGTCCTGGTACAACAGCTTGTACGTTTATTACACAACCATAATTCAGCATATTGGCTGTATCCACTAATGCATCCAGTATTTCCCATGACTCGCTAGCCATCCTTGTTCCTTTGATTTTTGACAGGTCTGGGAACACTCAGCAGTTCATGGCACTGGCTCACTGTTGGGACAAAACGCTGTGCACTTCTTTTCACCTTCAGGAAAACGTGCTAAAATTAACTCATGGCTCTAGTGAGTTGGTGTGAAATGTAATAATACCATTTCACCTTAGTTTTCTATCTGCTGAAGAGACAGCAAAGAAAAAACAAATGTTTATGGAAACAACAACAACAAAAAAAACCAAACCAAAAACAAAACACCAAGGAAAAGAAGAGAAACAAGCCCAAGGATACACAGGGGCTAGTTTATCAAATTAATCTCATTTCTTCGTCTCATGCTCAGCTATTAAACAGAATTTAAATATTACATTTATTTAAAGGCGAGCCTTATTTCTGACTCCCTTCTGGCATTAAGGTGTGGGGAAAGAGAAGTCTTTTCTCCCTGTAATGTATGAAGAAAGACTTAAGATCGCTGGATGCACATTTGGGTAATCATAAATTAATTGTAATGTAAAACTTTCACAACATGTTCAGAGCATGTTGAGATTTTGTTTGATTTTGAATTGCTCCAAAATGACATCTAATTATATACTAGTGATTAACACGTTGGTTGCTACTAAGAAATAGCAACCAAGCAAACATTACAATTCAATATTTAAATTTACTGTGGGTTGGATTTGTTGGATATTTTACCTATTTTTTTAATGCACAGAGGAAACATGGTAGTAAATTCAAATACTTAGACAGATACTGAGGCTCCTTTTCCTCATTTGTGAAAATTAGGGATTGCATCACTATGGGTAGAGAGGCAAAGATGATCTTTGGCTCCCTTTCTCTTCTTTCTACCTTTTTCTTTTCCTGCCTTTCTGCCCCCCTCCAGGGACACAGCTGAGTACGGGACCTGCCCTGCAGGAGTGGGGCTGGCTCTGCTGTTGGAGGCTCAAGCTGTCTCTGGGGCACAAGGCAGGAGGGGGATGCTCAGCACTGTGCCTGGGTCATTGTGCCATGGTACAGCAGCACTCCTGCTCAGGGCAGGGGACACATAGGGACACACTGGCAGTCCCACCTGGGCCAGGTCAACATTCCCTTCGCCCACAGATGCCCCATCCTGAGTCCCCCTCTCCATTCCTGGCAGTCTGCCGTTTCCCCAGGAAGACACCTCTCCTTTGACCTGAAGTCTTCTCCGAAAGCAGCACTGGGTTTCTGGCACTTGAGTGATCACCAGTTATTCATTTCATATTCCCACCCTTTGTGCTTTGGATGAAATTGTTCAACCAAATAGGAAAAATCTGTAGAGTTAGAACAATATGTGCTGTGTTCTGATTTTTTTCTTTTTTTCTGATACAATGGAAAGTGTGTGTGTGCCCCTCAGCTGCAGCCAAAAGCTGGCTGATACCTACCTGGTCTGAGAGTGCTGGGGGTGAGGACCTGGTCAGCATACAGGACTAAAGCATATGCACGCACGTAGCATTTACTCTGTTATCCCTCATTTGGTGCAGAAAATTTTATTTTATTTGAAATAAAAGTTTCTGAAGCATTGGAGTAAAACTATATTCAGTATGAACTGTAAATAAAGATTTAATGAGGACTGGGTTTCATCTCTGAGTCAAATACTGTCCCACATTAGCTCACTTTTCCGTTCTCACTGTAGTGAGAATCACTGCCCCCAGTCCTAGTGATTTTGATGTTATCTAGAGATTAGCAGTGGTCTGAAATGGAAGAAATGAGGGCTGGGTGTTCTGTGGAGACTGTTCTCCAATTTGGGTTAAGTGAACAGTCTCGTGTTTCCTTACACTGACTGTGTTTGGGCGATTGCTGTCACGTCTGGAGTGCCATGGGCTGTGTGACAGTGCTGGGTGGGACTGGCTGGCACAGGCAGTAGATCAGCTTCTTTCAGCCCCTACCCAAGCACAGAATCACAGAATCAACTAGGTTGCAAAAGACCTTGGACACCATCAAGCAGAAGGACTTTCACCAGGGCAAGGCAGACCTTTAGGTGTCCTCCCATCCAACAGGAACCCAAAGCTCTGGGCAGCCTCTCGAACTTCTCCTCCTACTTCTGTCAAACAGAAATATTGACTGGATCAGTCAATTTTTTGCATTAGTTTAAGCATTTATGATTTAATTGCAAATGCATGAGGTTGCTCAACTGACTGTTGCTCAGGTGAAGATTACTGAACTCTTTGCTGTGCACTGAACATGGCCATGAGGCTGTGGGAAGGTGACAGTGTTTCCTCTAAAGCAAATGCCACTGACCACCAATAGGACACTCAGGTAGTGGCTCTGCGCCTTCTGAACATCAGAAATGTTTTACCGTAACATCCAGGAAGGAGTAGGTGTTAAAGAATCCACACATATAATATTACATCAAGGTGCTTCTCCTATAAATAAATAGCATTTGGTGGCTTTAGCTCACTGGAAGAATGGGTTGGATCAATGGCTTAGGAAAAATTAACAAGTCTTTCAGTGTTTCAAAGCTAATTGAAAATGAACCTCTTCCTTAGTGTAGAGGCAAGCTGGGTTTGGTGACGCCAGGACCACCAGTACAGCTTGAGAGGAGACACCCAGATGGCAATTGCTGTACAGATATGAACACGTGCTCCACAGGGAAAATACATCTTGCTTCAGCACAGCAGTGCAAACACCAGTAGCTTTGGAGATACCCACACTTTCATGGACACTTCTTCATGGAAAAATGTGAGTTGCCTTCCCCAGGAGCAGCCCTCACTGAGTGCTGCTCCCATGGCACTGGGCATTGGCATAAAACCAGCAGCACAGCCAGGACAAGCACAAATCAGTAGTAGTGGTTCCCTAGAGAAGGATGTACCACAGTCACAGATATTGTGTGAGAGACTTTTAACAAAAGAGAGATTTTCTCTGTTGGGATTAATAGCTCCATTTTTCTTTATTACTCCGTGTGTGTTTCATTCATTCAGGCATCAGCTTCTTTCAAACAGAAAATAAGCAAGAAAACCATCCCCCAAGAATAAAATCTTAAAAATAATAAGGAAGACAGTGGCACAACCTAAAGAGAAATCAGATATTGTGCTGCAATATCTCACACAACTGAAGGATGTGTTTTCTCCACAAAGTCTCTCTTTCAAAGAGAAGGTGGTTTTTACCTCTAACTTCACTAAGAATATACCTGATCCACCATCAAATTATTTAAACTTTACACAGCCAAAATTTCAGGACTTTAAGGGGTTCATCACATCCCACGGCTCAGATTTTCAACCCCTTTGTCCATATTTAGGCACCTCAGTAACTTGCTGATGATCAGAAATGCTGCATATCCACTACTTGGCTTTTATATGGTGCGGAAAATCACTTATTTTGGAGTTAAGGGGTTAAATAAGATTCCTTATTATTAAAAAAAACCCCTACAGGTTGCATATGTTTGTGTATACACACACAAAGTCATTACGTATATATAAACACGATTATCACTTTCGGTCCTTTAAAATTTAAAACATTTCAGTTTTTGCTCATAATCCCATGTTCAGCAGCTTTTTTAAAGATCAAATTTTCCTTCAACCTCATCTATCGTGATGTAACTTACCTGCTACTACAGTCTGCAGATGAGGCAAAGCTTGAGGTGTCTGTCTGCACAAATAATTGATGTGTAATAAATAGAAGAAACACTTTTTTCCAGCCTTCTTCATACTGTGCAAAACAAGTAAGATTTACTGACTTGGAGCATGGTGATTTCATGTATTTTTTTGCAATATCAGTAAGGGAACGTTGTCAGGTACATCTGTTGCAAAATGCAGGGCCATAGAGGGCTGGTATTGTTTCAAATCCTCAAAATTCTAGGAAAAGCATAAATAATTGACCCCAAAGAGGGGAGTGTTTGCACCTATGATAAAAAAGAAAAAAATTCTTAGTCTTCCAAATCCTGGGGCAGATCTCCCCCTGGGGTGATACAGTGGATGGCATTTGATTTATACCAGCAGTGGAGAGCCCTTCAGCTTGTGAGTGCATCGAGTTTGGCTTCTCTGCCTGCACTCAGCATCCTTCCACGAGGCTTGGTGGATCAGGAATATAAATTCTAGTCATAAACAAAGAAAAAACCAGACTGACAGAGAATGTGATGAACAATTTACATCTGTGCACAATTTTTCCCTCTGTGCCAATGAAGTGCGTGATCTTTTATCTTTAGCCTTCAGTTTGCCTTCCCAGTCTGCTTGGTTGCAAGAAACACTGTAAAACCCTTAAAATATTAAGAAAATTACATCTGCTACATCTTGCTTTAAATATGATGTTCAGTCTTTGTAAGTGTTACTTTGTACATTAAATGAATTGCTTGCCCACCAGGTAAAGGACGTTTTGTTGCTTACCATGTCTGTCTTTGCACAACATGTAGTACACGGGCATAAATAACAGTGTGTTATATAAATAATTACATGTATGAAGGGCTGTAAAACACTGAAGATATATTTGTACTTTTACTTATGAGAACGTTTTAAAAATGATTGCTTTGTTCACTGCGTGGTTTTTATGTGTTGAATGTGGTGCACGCAGAGAACATTTTCCAAAGTTGTTTTTTTTTTCCCTTTCCTCCAGGTCACACTAGCGTTATAGTTAGCAAATTGATAAGGTTCCACTGTTAAGCTTTATTACTTGTGACATGAGCCTATGACACTTTATAAAAAGAAGTAATCCAGAACAATCTCTAGGTAATTAACACCTAGATAAACAAACATAAATTTCTATATTGCATTTATTTGGACTACCACTCAAATACGCGTGAACCATGCTTTTTTAATTAAAAGATAAATCTATGTGACACTTAGCCTCAAACTTAATTATTCAGCATAGTATAATAAAAAATAGAGCCCATTAAATGTGTCTTGCTCTGTATTTCTGTATTAACAGCAAAACAGTTCACTCTGGGATCATTTAAATTTTCTTCTTCCTCTTTTCCTGTGATTTCCCTATTCACTGAGAAGCTTTGGTTAAAAAGCAAAAATACCACAACAAAAAGCCCCCAAACAATACCCTGAACAACACCAACAGGTGAGGAGCCACGGAACTTTTCACAGCACCTACAACACTCACCTGGGTGAGATTTCTAGTATGACATTACACCACAGCTTTATTCTCCCTCCTCCCCCTCCCCGGGCTTCCCGACGGAAACATACTGTGGTGGATCATGCCAAGCAGCGATATCCAGAAATGATAATCACAATAGTTATGAATAATTTCACTGGGAGCATGCTTACAATACACAAGGTGAGGTTTCTATATATACTGTTACAATACAGATGTTAAACAGGGTAAATATTCAATTCCCAAATTACAATAGATAGAGGTCTTAAAGTCCTTATAAAGTTTCAGCAAGAAACATTATCGTAGAGCTGGGAACAGCCTTCTGATATTAGGTGGAAAGACTCTTGTCAGGACACCCAGCATCTGTGTGAGGAAGGCTGCCCGTCAGCTGTGGGAAATAAAACCCCACAGACTTCAGTGAGACAACCCCTTCCTCTTTCAGACCTTCTTCCCACCTGCCTTTGCAGGTGATGCAACCCCACACTTTGCAGTACATGGGCCCAGTGGTCATTTTTAGATTTCCTAGAGGATATATGTACTGTGTAATGCACTGTTCCCAGCAGAAATCCAGGGCCATAAAGGAGACTGTGTTTGTAAGCATTTCCATGGAGGTGCAATGAGATGGTCATTGCTCCTTAATCAGGTTTTCACATTTTAATTTATTGTCTACTGAAACCAGGCAGGAAAATCTTTGGGAGACACCCCTCCCACCGCTCTGTCCCTAGACATCTCTTTTTCCCTGGATCCAGGGCACAGCAATTACCTGAAAGGACAATGAACCTGTTGTGAGGCAGAGTTCAGCTCTGAGCCTGGAGCTCATCTGTCCTCAAGACACATTTTTACATGCTACCATTTTGTGCCTAGGAAGGGTTGTTCCCCCCAAGAGAGGGTGTGACACAAAAAAAAATTTCATTAACTTCTTGGATTTTGATTAAAATTTGATGCATTGCAGATTTTATTCTCTGTGGATGAAGAGACCTGTGGCATTTACCCACAGACCAGTGAATTTGGCACCAGCTCCGTGACTCCCCTTGCTGCACAGACACTCTACCAGTTCACCAGTACTGTGAGCTTCAGCGACTGAATAGCTGAATTTCTATGATTTTATGCTTGTAATTCTTAACCCTTCTGACAATTTTTGTACCTTTTTCTATTGGAGAATCCAAGCTAGAATATATCTTTATTATTGTGGGTATGACTGGCTTAATTTAGTATTAAAATTTCTCTTTTCTAAATATGTTTGTTTTCTCAGCTTTTTTTGGAGCAAGGCCATGTTCCTCTCTCCTCCCCATACTTGCTGTAGTTTCTCAGATTTGGTGCATCTCTTTTTTGATGTTAATCATCCTTACTTTTCTAAGTGAAAAATCCTTTAATTTATTTGCTTTCAAATGTGCAGATAAAACCTTAAAGGGGAAGAATAAAGATTCGCCCAGGAGAATGGGAGCACTCTTGCTCTTGTACATTCTTTGAAGTGTGAGCAGCTTTTTTAACATGCACCATAACAATAAACCTCACAATTTTCTAAAGGCAAATATATGATCTATACAAACAATCTTTTTTAATGTGAAAACATGACTTTATACATCATAGTGTATGATACACACTTCAAACACTTTCAAATCAAAGCTTGATAGACCCCAAGACTTTTTCTATAGTACATAAGTAGTAGTATATAAAACAATTATTACTACATGCTAAAACAGATTTCCACAGTCTTTTAATTAAGCACAATATATATAATATATATCTGTATATATTGTATATAGATTTGTTCAGATTAATAAGTGGACTGAGCACACACACCCAGCATAATACACTCCAGTAACTGCCTAACAACTGTGAATTTACTGGCATTATTTTTTTTTTCTTTTTAAATCTGAAAAAGCTGAAGAAAATAATGTTTTAACTGTTCCTAATAAACATAAGCAAGTAGGAAAACTTTTTTTTTTCAGAGGTAGAGGTTTTATTGCGTAAAACACTGGATAAAACTGTACTGCTTCAAAGACATTTTTATTCTAACAGCAGAAAGAAAACAGTCATTGCTGAAAAAACAACTTTTAATACTTCTATACCAGAATAAAGTTCTGTCAACTGATGTATTATAATAATAAATAATGACCAAGAATAAACTTTAAATACAAAGTTTTCTAATTGTTACAAGCATAGCAACAAAATCCTCTACTCTATTGATCTCAGATTTCCTCCAAGATAGAAATTTTTCTTTGTGTAGGAATGTAGACAGTATTATGACCAGTATCACAGACTACAGAAGTTACAGAGAAAAAACTTGACATGTTTAGATATGAGAAGCATGATGATATTCAGAAACTGACAATGCATCACTGCTGCTGTCACTTGTTTGTATTACAAGTTACAAATGTTCTGGAAAAAAGGGCTATGTCAGAGGGGAGGATAGGGACAGTAGCACCCGACCAAATGGAATCAACACACACATCACAAGGAGCGGGAGATGTTTCCAGTGTCACAAACAGAATTATTGCCTGTCGTATCTGAAGATGCTCAGAAGACACAAAAGAATACTGAAAGAGCTCAAAAAGTGCAAGAAATGGAATGTGGGGGGTGGTTTTGTTTTTTTTTTCTCTTTTTTCTTTTTTTTTTTTTTTTTGCTAAGATACCAAGGCGGCGCAAACACACAAAGCAAGCGACTGACACAGTCACCAAACACAGTAGTGCAGTTAAAATCCTAAAGCTTACTACAGTCAGAAAGGTTCAATAACATTTCAATCCTTTATCTAGGATCATAGAAACAGTTGCATTAAGTTTATCAACTCGATTTAAGTAAGGCAGTGAGAACTATACTAGAAAAACAAGAAAAGCAGCTTGCTCTGTGCCAGATGGGTCCAAGTTACACAGTGACCTCATTTAAACTGAAACTTCAGTTGGATGACATCCTTTCCGACAGCATATGCAAACCGTATTCCTTATTAGCCTGAGATTTTTTTTCCAGTCTCAGGGTAGCGCTAAGAATTTTATTTACATTGATTGCAGTTTAGTATTTTTTGTAAACTGCTTTAGGCAGAGCTGAAGTTTTAAGGCCCTGGGGTTTTACTCTGTGCTCCCAGCCTGCAAAGAAATATTGACTTTTTTTTTAACTTTTTTCTTTTTTTTTTTTTAAGTCTGGATGATTTTGCTTTAGAAGAAGTTAATACTTCTGTACCATCACGATAAACAGCACCAATTTTGCTTCTATCAAAGGAAATACATTAGAAGGATAAAATTTTATGCCATTCAGAGAATTTCAGAATAAACCTTTAGTTATTTTTCTTACATTTTTTATGTGGTTTGTTATAGTCTCTCAAAAGCTTCCTATGTGACAAAGACCTTACTAAATTTGGAGCATCCAATCAGTAAAAAAGCTAAAATCTGCAAAAATATAGAACACATTTGTTTTACAAAACCAAAGCAATATCATCTAAAACACTTTTTTTCATTAGAGACAAAGAGCAGAAAGTTTGGATTCATATTTTAGGTCAAGCTACTTTATAAGGGCTTGCTCCAGAAGAAACTTCTGCACTATGTCTGTAATACATACAAAAACTAATACATGAAAATTAACCATGACCAGGGAATCCTTCATTCAAGTGTAAAATAAAAAAAAATTTAAAAAAATATAAAAAAAAAAGGGGGGGTTGAAAGGAAGTTTGAAAAAAACCCCAATAGGACAAGTAAAGAACAGAAGAAAAAAATTATCAACCTCCTATGTAATAAAATTCTGTTTCTCACCAGCACCTTCTATAGATAAGGCTGACTAGTTTCACTAAACATTATTTCTATATATTGTAATTCTACGTTTATAGCAACTTACTTCTTCAACAAGGAAAAAAAAAGAATAAAAGCATTTCCCTCAATACTGCAAGATGATTACAAAAAATGGAATTACATTTCAAATCTGCAATCACACATCAGGCTGCAGATTTTTTTTCTAACCATTGATTCATTTGGCTGTATATTAAAAAAAAAAAAAAAAGAAAATGTAATATCACAATACTTTTCAGAATAGGTCAGTACTGACCCCAGCTTATGGGCCGTCTAAGGTTTCTCCTACACTGCAGTTGCAACACCACTTGAATTGATTTTCTCTGCAATGACAGCTCCAGTCAGACTGGCACCATGGCAGTCTACCAAGACATCTCATTACTATGCTAGGCAAATGACAGCAGCTGGTGTCATATTATAAAGGTGTTTTCAACAATGAAAACACAGCCCCTCAATCTTCAAGGCAACACTAAATCGTTTAGAGGGTATCATTTTTCTGTTAAGAGCATTATTTTTGGACAAAGACCACTTTTAAGTTTGAAACGGCCCTGGTTTTTAAATAACTAACGACCTCCTAACATTTTTAAATCACTTTATTATCCCACCTACGTTGTTTGGAAGTACTTGTTGCCAGGTAACTGTTTAGCAGCCATTTTCAAGGGCTGGAAATTTATTTTTCATGTGTAATATATATATTTACACACATACACACACGTATGGAATGTGTGTATTTTGTGTGTGTGTGTGTATGTAGATATATATTCAATGTGGGTATGACTGGATATCTCTGTGTCTGTAAATATATATATATATATGTGCATGTGTGAGTACATATACATATAGATATATTTAAATGTTTTCAGCATTCTGGATGCTTCTGGGAACTTGCATGCCATCCCTTTCCTTGAAAGTGGTTTAAGCCAGCCCTCACCAACCACGTGTCCAAAGCCAGGGCAGAAGGCTACAGCAGAGCAGGGAAGGACCCACTGGGCATCACTCCTGGGCCTTGCTGCCCTCCTCCGACGGCTCTGCCGAGCTCCCTGCCTTGGCAGCCGCCGGCTCCTCCAAATTCCCAGAAGCTTCGGAGTCGACTCTGGAGCGCTTGAACCTGCGGTCGGGGTACTGGCTGTTGTCGAAGGGCATGCGGTGGACACAGAGCACGTGGGTCTTCAGATTTCCCTTCTGAGAGGCACTGTAGGGGCAGTATCTGCACTGGAAAGGCCGGTGACCTGCGGGACAGACGACAGCAGGGTTAGTTTTTGCTTTAGCCCAAGGACATTGCACAGCCTGGACAAATGGGAGACTCTGGAGCCCTCTCCTACTGGGAGGGGCATTGCTCAGTGGCCTCAGTGAAAACAAGAAATCTGTGCTCTTCTTCATTAAAGAAACTGCATTTAAAAAATTCTCTGGATTTCCAGAGCAGTACAGCTAATCCATCTCCCTCCTCAGCCCCAGCTGTAAATCCTTCAGCCCATGATCCAAACCAAACTCTTGTAAATACCGCGTGTACAAAACTGTCTTCTTTTACATTTGTTAATTATCTTTTTTATTGAAGTGCAATTCAAGGATGACAATGTGCAGACCCTTCGTCTAATAAACACACTTTGTCTTTGGGTGGGTTTCTGGGTAAAGAATTGTATGTTTTATTTCAATCGCACAGATTACTTTTTAATGGAAAGAAATAATGGATTGAGATAGCCAAGGTCTCAAACCTGCAAACATTTACTCCAGTGAGATTACTCCTGTGAGTAAAGATACGTGAACATATAAGTGTTTGCTGGACCAGGGCCCAAGGTTATCATCAGCTTTAAAATAAAATGTCCGAGCTAGATTAGAAAAGGAATGTTAATGCACAAAATCTGATAGATGCACTTCTTGTGGATAAAACAGCAATCGACTGTGTAACAAAGGCATGAATGAAAGATATCACTTCTCAGTAATGCTATCAATATTCTCTCCTATATTTTTCAGATTATTGTGACTTCAAATCTCCATGCTGTATCTGGTTTTGGAGTTTATGTTTCAACAATCACATTTCAACCTATGCTGGGAAGTTGTTGATGTGTTTTACTGGAACTTTATGAGTTTTGTCTCTCAAATTAACTTAAACCAGGACCATCTGAGGTCAAATGCGCTTAGCTTGCTTTAATTTGCTCAAATAAATGAAGAAATAAATGTGCCAGACCATCTACATAAAGCCAGGATAAGTGAAAAACAATACCCTATCTCCACATTTGAAGAGCACATTTTCCCTTGCTGCTGTGGTACTACTTAGCAGGCACAAAACAGGTTCTGGGGCAGCAGAGGAGGAGAATTATGCTTCCTGCAATGGGGAAAGGGGCTGGACCCTCTGCCCATGGTTATAGGTGGGAATTTAACAGCTAAACAAATAGACACCTGTTGTGCACTGGTCTGATGCTACCTGTACTGGAGAGGAAATGCTGCCATGGTCCTCCCAGCAGAGATGGGAGCATGGGCAGCTGCTGGCATAGGAGCATGAGCATCTCTGTAGCAGAGTCAATTCACCTGAGCCAGCATTAGTGCTCTGGGCTGCTAAAAGAACTCACCATTTTTACTGTAACATCAACACCACCACCTGAAGGCTGAGTCCCCCAAAACATGCTGCTTGCTACCCAGAGGAAAGACACCCGGTTTCCTAAGGCCTTGCCCCAGGAATACAGCCTTGTTTCCTTCCTCGGGGATGGAAAGCTCCCCATCACTCTTTGCTTTTCATAAGCTGAAGACTGCCAGAAGTGTGACCACCCTCCCAAATCTCCAACGTGTGTGTTTATGCATGTTATGCCTCCAGCACAGGAAGGACATGGAGCTGTTGGAGCGAGTCCAGAGGAGGCACCAAGATGATCAGAGGGATGGAGAACCTTTTTTATGAGGAAAGGGTGAGAGAACTGGGATGGTTCAGCCTGAAAAAGAGGAGGCTCATGGGTCACCTAATAGTGGTCTTTCAGTTCCTGAAGGGGCTGACAAGAGAGATGGACATGGACTACTGACAAGGACCTAGAGTGACAGGACAAGGGGGAATGGCTTCAAACTGACAGCAGGTTTAGGTTGGATATTAGGAAAAAATTCTTCCCTGTGAGGGTGGGGAGGCCCTGGCACAGAGAAGCTGGGGCTGCCCCATCCCTGGAAGTGTTCAAGGCAGGGTTGGATGGGGCTTGGAGCAACCTGGTCTAGTGGAAGGTGTCTCTGCCCACAGAAGGAGGGTTGGAACAAGATGATTTTTAGTGTCCCTTCCCACCCAAGCCACTCCGTGATTCTATGATCTCACCACTCAGCTCTTAATGCTTTACCCACAAGCAGCTCTTAATAAACAGCCATCCTAGTTCTTTCCTGCAAAGAACAAATTCTAGGCAAGGAATGCACAAAGCATGGCTGGAGCTAATCACCTCACATGCACCAAACTAAAAGCAAACTCTTTTTTCCCACCACTGAAGCAAGTTCAAACCTCTGTTCAAAATTCCATGCAGAGAATGTAATTTATTAATTCAACTCACTTTAATAAATCAGACAATATAAAGTGCACCTACAAGGATTCAGTTCTGCATTGCTTACCCCACGACTTACTTTTTCAGGCCATCAAAATTTCACATCACTGCCTTGTGAAAAGTAAGTACACAATAAGTTAATTTGTATTGTCACTATGCAGTACAACTGTGGTAAAGAGCACATTCATTTTTAATCCGATATGAATAATATATAAATATGTATACAGAGTGAGGGTCATAGGAAAGCAAGCGGTACATTGTTTACAGCAGAAGTAGTACAAAAAGTAGAGATTATTCTTGCTTGCAAAGATAACAATATCTGCAATTTGCTTGTATCTAAGGGGTGAAGGAAAATTCCCATTTCTCTTAGGTATCCCCATTCATTAATTTTAGCTCCAAAACTTTTTGTGGGCAGCGGGCTCTTAAAATAACCCTTCCCAGATAAGTTAGCAATAAATTTATAATGTTTTATCTAGCAGTGGTTGGTAGGTCCTTTCTTAGCAAGCTATAGTTCATATATATTTTACCCACTATATATTTCCCAATAAAATTATATGAAAGCCCTTCAGAAAAAAAAACATAAAAGAGAAAGAAAAGAAGAAAGGAACCTTCTTGATAGTTCAGGAGATTATGTGATATGCATTGCAATTGTAGAAAAAGTAATTAGACTAAAGGTGGGTGGACCAGGGGGGCAAACTGTGGTGTGCATCTTTCTCTGATCAAAAATTGAGAATAGAGGACAATACATTGTTTGCAGCTGAAATAATCCTTTTGTGGAGCAATGTTCTATCAAGTCTGTGACTGAGCACGTGAAGAGACTTTGCAAACCTCTGGATGGAAGCTGACGGTCTAAGGAAGTGGAACAGCAGAAAATAATAATCAAAATTAGCTAAACTGACAACAGTGATGGCTGGACTCAAAGAACACTTTTAGCATGTGTGGATTTCCCCAGGAGGGGTGATCACTTCCAGCACCTGCTGGAGCCTCTCCTCTAAAAGTGACCTAAACCTCCCAGGATCACACCCAGCAAGGGTGGCAGTGCTGTGGTGACTCAGGCTCATCATCTTCTCCAGTTTTGACTGAATTTTAGGGAGCATAAGGAGTGTGCATAAGAGATACCTTCTGGCCAGGATAGAGAAGTTTTCCGCAGGCCCATATTAAGAAAAATCCCTTGGTGTTTGAAACTAGTTCACCTTTTTAAAAATATATGCTGCTTCATTAATTTAGGCTTTGAGAAAAAAAAGAAGTAAAGTTTGTTTTCTTCTCTTTCAAGTTTGTGATGTGATATGTTGCTTTATGACACTTCATGTCAGGCTGCATCAGTCACATCGCGTTAGGTTTCATAACATGGCATGACTGATGCAGCCCTACATGGTGCATCAGCTGAACAGTCAGAAACTGTAGGTTTTGAGAAAGACATGGATCTCAGTCTGGGGTTTAGGGCCACTTGAATGAAAGTTTATCTCAAGTAGGGGTCTTGGATTTAAACAAAGCCATTGGCCAAGAGTTGTTACAGATTCAAGTACATGCCAAACCCTATTTTGCTTTGTCTAATCTTTAAAACTCAAAATGTATTATTGGAACACATAAAAAGTCAATGTCAATGAAGTGGCACTGGGTTACTCACTGTAATCCAAACACTGCTAATAGTTACTAATTTATTAACTTTGATATAGATCCATTATTTAAGATTAGCGCAAAGGAATACACAAACGAGAGAGAGAAGGAGTGATGAATACTAAAGTCTTTTTCATTAAAAAAATCATTTACATGGTCAAGCCGCATTAATTCTCCACTTCTAAAAATATTTGATCGGCATCCAAATTCTATAAAATTTCCACAAAGAAACATCTTATTTTTGTGGTATTACAGGCACATATGTGGGGGTTTGCACTAAAATGTAAAAATGGGCATTGAACTAGTCACATGAATAAGATCAGGAATTTATTCCAGATTGTTAAAAGTGTACTAATCACAGCAAAATCATGGCTTTCTCCCAAAGCAGCAAGAAAATGGTAATTTGAAAGAAAAATGCCAATAATACATCACACACAAGCCGTCTGTTGTCCCCACTGCACCACTTTGTATTATATTGCATATGTGTACATATATACACAGATACACGCATACAGACACACACACACACGATTTAATGCATAAATCTAGGGGAAAGGCAGAAGAGCAATAACATGATGAACAGAAAACAAATGCTGTGCAATGTACTATAAATTATAATTAAGCTCTGAATAAAATGTGTTTCTTAGATATGACATTTGTTCCCTTAAAATGCAAAAATGGCCATGATTATCTGACAGAATGTTTTTCCTTAGATGGCCAATGGCTATAGCACTTACTGAGATGCAATACAGCAAACTCATTTCAGATTTCTTTGCCTGGTTTAAGAATATCCTTTTGGTGAAAATCAAAAATAACAGCAATTACCTCTTTAAAACAAATTATTCCCTCGCAAACAGATATTTGAAAAAGCCTCAAAGGCTTGAATTTCTCAGAAACAAATCTCTTTAGCTGGGGCGTTGGACATTGAAGATCTGGACTTGACTTCCTGGGATGATGTAGCAATCCCACACAGCCAGGGCTAGCTCTGGCCAGGCCCGGGCAATGGTGCAGGACCGGCTGCAGTGGCTCACGATGGATGGGCACTGCCTGCTGCACCGGGATGCTCTGTCCCACAACGTTGCTGGTGGAATGGTCCATGTAATCACACATCTGATGCCCAGCAAAGCCTGCACTCACACCTTCAGTGAGCCCACACCTCCCCAGGAAGAGCTGCTTTGAATCCTTTTTCCCCACACAAGCTTGTATTTGAGGTACAATGATCTCTAAGCAGATGAAGAACTAACAGCAGGCAACGATGGCCGAGTGCTTTCTGTGTAAGAAGAGAGGCTTTTTGAGCATCTCCAGTTCTCTGGCAGTGACTGCTGGGCTGAACTCCTGTCTCTCTCAGACCACAGCCTCCAGGTCCCAGGCATCTTGGTGAACACTGCCATTTGAAAGTATATTAGAGCATAATAACAAGCATTTGCAAAGGGAAAACTATTTTCATTTAAATCTTGGCTAGTGCAATTTCCTTTTTTTAACGTATAAATTTTCATAAATACATTTCCTATCCACGGCAAACATCCCAAGTACTGTATGCATTACCCAAGAGAGCAGAATGGCTCTAAAGCAGCCATTCGGATCTGGAGCATAACAGTATGGATGGGAAAATGCTGAATAAATATATTTGTCCAATAGACAATAATGGCTCTGATTGAGCCATTCCACTTTATTGGTCTCAAAATAAGCATTTTATGAAATTCCCAAAATACCAGACAGATTAAAGTACACCAAATCAGGTTCATATCTGTAATAAAAGTTTTTATAAAACAATTGAAAAGTATATGTTTATTTACACACAGGCCCAAGACCAACCAAGATGATCTTCTGGGAAAATTTCAATATTCTGTGAAGTTTATATGTTTCTTGGATTGAAAAAAAAAAAAAAAAAAAAGTAAAAATTCTATTTCATGTTGACCAAGAAAAGTCATAAACTCAAAAAGCCTTATCTGAGGCTTTTTTGATGATTTTGTCTAGAGCTGCATACAAAAAAAATGCAGAAATATATCTGGATTTTAGGAAGGCTAGGGAACATTTCCAGCTACCAAGGCTAAAGCTTTGGGTTACATGTTTCCATTGGGATGTCTAAAGCCCCCTGATCACCCTCCATTCAGCTGAATTCCTTCCTTACCAGGCTCAATTGTGCAAAGAGTCCTTAGCGGTAGCCAGATTAATTGCTCATGGCACCAGTCTAGTTACTTAAATCCCCCTCACTAATACTGAGCACTCCCAGGAGCAGCTCAGGTCCCAGCACGTGCACTGCCTTTTGGAAGAGCCTTTCTCTTGCTGTGAGTTACTGTGAAGATCTTAATTAGGGGAGGATAACTTTGGGATGAACACCCATGACAAAATATGTCCACCAGCCTGACCCTAAATAAATGCATTAAGGATGTCTGGAAAAAAAAAAAACAAACATGCCAAGGTCAGCAGCCATCCCAATGCCAGCACGTGACACTGCAGTCCTGCTGTCCTGCAGAGATGGACATGCAGTGCACGGGCAGGGTGGAGATTCACTGAACCATCACTGGTTGCAGAAGAGCTAGAGAATAAAAAGACTAATCTGTAATCTGTAATTAATTTGTATCAAAGATTTTTACTTGAACAAAAAACCTGCAATCATTAGATTGAATTCAACCCTCAGATACCTATATGGCTTTTCTGAAACGTAATCAAAGCTGGAGTCTGCTCTTAAGTTAGTGTCTTATACAGTGCTTGGTGTTTCCAAATAGGTATTTCAGCTTGCTGTTGAGTGCACTAAAATGTTTAATGATGACAGAAAAGCAAAAGTTGGTGCTACACTTTGCCTTTAATATGTATCAGTAAAATATTATGTTAATTTCACACATTCTCCCTTAAATAAAAACTTCCCTCGTAGTAACTATTCAATTCCTGTCTCAGAAGGTTACAATCACTAATTATCACACCCTAAAGTTTCCTTTAAAAGCAAAAGAAGTAAAAACCACCAACAAAGCAGCTCTGCTATGTAAAACAGCCAAGTGCAGGTTGGTCTGACATAGAGGTTAACAGTCACCTGGGCACTCCTGACAAAGAGAATTCTATTGTCCTTCATAGACATGGTTTTACCTTACTGAAAGAATCACTCACAAAATTATGGAAAATATCACTACTTTAACATTTTTTACCTTTGTTATGTAAAATATGGAAATGATAATTATTTGGAGGTAGAGTGAGGAACTTGTTAGCCATCTGTACTGCACTAAATACAAGGGAACTAGGAAATGGCCAGTGAAATCACTGATGGTGTAATAGAGACTTGCAAGTCCTGGGAAAAAAAACATTTCCCATTTCTTGCAGAGTTGGTAAAACAACAGAATTAATCAACTCCAGCCACTCAGCACAGAATTTGTTTCTTTTTCAGAAGAAGATATTCACACAGGAACTTTTGATTTAGAAGGGAAATGGATGTCTTCTTGGAAGAAAGGAAAAACCTCAGCAGAATAGCTGAAAAGGTTCTCCTAAACAAATATTAAACTTTATGGGAACCCTGTAAAGCTAAAATTCTGAGATAAAGGCGGAAGACTGCTCTTTCTCTGGACCTGTGTGTCTCAGACCACTGCTGGTGGGTGCACACACAGTGTCCTGTGCACTGTGGCACCAGTTCAGGTTCTGACATGACAAACATGAGTTACGAGCCTGGAGCCTCAGCGGGCTCCAAACGAGGTTAGTGGGAATGCTGTCATTGATTGAGCTTGAAATGCCAGACTATCATTGTCCCATGCTTTGGGAAATTTAATTACATTTAATTTTTCATATCTATTTACTTTGGATTATACACATAAGTAGAGGACAGAGTTCTTATCAAGGGCACTAGATACCTGTTGTAACAAGCAGGCCAACTCTGACTAAAGTCATAATGGCAATGGTTACAGAAATCATAATCCTTCTCATAATCCTAAACTCACAGCAGCTTGTGGTTTTGGCCAAGCTTTCATTTCCAGCCATTTCTTCCCCCCTGGTACCAATTCCTGTTCTCCCAAACCTTGATGTGTCCCTTCACCTCTGCAGCCTGGGCCACTCCACACAAGAGGGGAGAGGTACCCGAGCCCAGGGAGTGAGCAGGGTACAGTCCTCACAGCCTTCTCTTTCTCTGGTGCTTTGGGGATCAACGTAGACTGCAACTAATGAAACACATTTTGAAGGTAAGTGGCAGACTTTTCTTCAATATTAACTAACCCCAAGTTCTTCTGATCATCAAAATTACATGCTCAGAGTCCCACCTTTGCCTTTACTTACATATTTCAATTAATTGCTATGTCTATTCACTCCTTTACTTGTTTTAATCACTTCAATAACATTATATTCCCATTCTAACCCCCTTGAGCAAAATATCTCAGTTTTCCTACTAGGTCATTCACAAGTTTTCTCTCTAACGTTCTGTCATATTTTTTAATTGTCTCAGTAAATATTTATTATTTCAGGGAGCATTTACGACTTCTTGAATGAAGTTGCATTTGAATTTAATGTACCTATGATTTCCCAGAATAAATGCTGTACTGGTGGCACTGGGATTTTAGTAAAGAGAACATTCAATTCAGAAGCTAATAGGAAAGACATTGTTAGTGATGGTATTTTACTACCAAATATCCTTTATTCTGCCTAGCAATTCATAAATACAGTAGAATTTTCTCTTTCACTCCGGGCAACTGTCTTCAGTTTATTTATTTTATTTGGCAGAATGGAATTTTAAAAATCCCATACTCAGCTTTCTAAATCTTTCCTGCCCACATTTGGATGTGTTACATCCTCAGCTGGTGTCAAACTGGACAGTCACAAGCCTGAGCCATGCAAAGACCAGCCCCTCTGTGCACAGCCCTGTAAGGATACCAGGTCTCCCCATCACTTCCATGGTCCATAAATCACCTGGGGGGGAAGGGATGGAATTATCCACATGCTATAATGTTTGCTGAAGCAGGACCCTAAGCTAGAACATTTTTTTTCTGCATGTATGATGTCACTTAGACTAACCCTGCTCTCCTTTCATTTTAGTTATTGCTTTTTCATGTAACTGGGGTAATTTAGATGGTATTTTGTCACATTAACACTTGTCATGTACCTCATGATTCTCTAACTTCAGCAACGTGTTAGTGGAGAGACTGAAGAAGAACAAAACACTTTAAGTAAATAAATATCTAGCTCACTAATAGCTAATATTTCAAATTATCCAGGAGTAGCTCACAACCCCACTAATCATTCCGCTAAAACATCACTATTATCTGTTTATGGGATTTGGTGAGTGGACTTCTCAGAACAACTCATTATTGGCAATGCTTCTGCATTATGTGCCATCACAGCACAGAATTACCACGAGCACAGCCTGAGTGGGAACTCAGAGCAGCCCACCTCTCACCAGGCACATTTCTGATGTGGGTGTACATATAGCTAACATTCCTGTAAAAAAATAAAACAACAAATTTTTATCATATCCCATTCAACAAACCAGGAGATCAAACAGTAAAAATTAAAGGGCTGCAAAGAGTAAATTGAGCATTAACTTTGCAGGACCTTTCCCTCTGGAAAGTGCTGTTGGTGTTGTCACAGAAAAAAAGTGTCTTTTTTATCAAGTCACAAAGGAAATGCTTTCTCCCCTTCTCCTTTTCTTTTCTATAAAAGGCTCTCTAAAATGAAAGGTGTCAGACTTTGCTTTTTCTTCTTGGCATGATCCAGAATGTATGGCTGAGGAATGACAGATGTCTGCAACCAGCTGCAATGAAGCATGCTAAAGTTTCAGTCTAATCCACTTATTTCACTGCAGTCACGTAAACCAAAACAAATGGGCAGTGCCTTACATTATAAAAACACAGCAGCATTACTTTGTTGCATAATGTAGCTGATACGCCATCTTTTTATCATTTTTCCTACTGCAGAAAGAATTCACCTCTTTATTAAAAACAGCCCCTGAAAGTTCTCCCATTCTGCTTGCCTCTATTTTTTTCTTTTAGTGTCACAGCAGTCCTGCGATGCTCCATGCATTACTCAATATGCGGCTATTATAAAAACACCGTCATATTTTTCCAGGGAAGACTGCTTTTGTTTTTAAAAACGTGATCCAATCCAGAAGCCACTGGGCCTCATTCTGCTCTCATCCTTGCTGCCAGCCCATTGCTTGAACAGACCTGCACTGCTCTGAGTCAGGATTGGATCTGCCATCAGATCAGTGCATGTTTCATCTGTGCAAAAGCCAAATAACAAGTGCACCAAGCACTTACCTGAATGGGTAAAAAAACCCCCACTTGTCTGTTTTCTACTGATCAAACTGGAAATGTCATCAGAGACACAGCTAATAGCCTTAATCTACCCAACTAACCTCATTCAAAGCCCACCCATTTTAATGAGGAGGGAGACCCACTACCACAGTGTTTCCCGAAGCCCTGAGCACCCCCCCCCGTGTTTCGTTATGCCAGAGGGAGTATAACCTAAGTGAACATGGCATTGCTTCCTGGGAAGGGAGACCCTGCCTCACTCCAACATGTAGTGCAGCAACCTTTTGAACCCTCCCCTCTTTAATCCTTGTATGGAAAGGGAAAGGATGAGGAGTCATGTGGCTCCCTCCCTGCCAGCAGTTCCAACAGCTGGGAAGCACTCTTTCAGCGCAATTCATAAAAAAAGATGTGTTGGATTTCGCCGATGGCAGAATGGTGTACAATTTCTGGCCCTTCAGGCTAAAACAATAAATGCAAAGAGGAAAATTTGAGATTTCCCCCCTTAAACTTCCCACAACAACCTCAGCAAAACCACATGACTTGTCTTGTACAATCTCCCTGGTGTTTTCAGTGCTACTTTGGCAGGAAATCAGAATTACTGTTATATAAATTCCATCTGATGCCAGAGCTACCATCTGTGAGTAAAACTGCTTCACCTACGTCTGCCGGCAAAGCCACTCTCCCAGAGACAAGGGAGAAGGGGAAAAAAAATTTGATTAATTTGCAGAATGCTTGTGATTTGCTCATATATTATTATAACTGCTCATCAGCACATGACAAATTCCCAGCACTCCGCACAGGAACCCGTTCAGTTTCAGCAGTTTTTTGCGTCGGCACCTGACAGACTGCAGAGCCACTAATGACTTTCAGATGCTTACAAACAGTAATTCTATCTTCAGAATAAAAAGAAAAATCCGTAGGAAGAAAAGAGTAGAGTTAGTCTATTCCATTTCCTTCCTGTATATCAACATGATTTAACTCTTCGGGGCAGCAGTGGTTCCAGGATCACAACACGGCTGCTCCTTGCCTGTAAAAGACAAAGACTGCCAATCTCAGGGGAAAGGTGGAAGCAAAAGCCAGTCTCTGAAGGCTTTCGCTACACCAGCTCTGCAGAGAGCCAGATACAAAGCAGGTAGCCTAGGAAAAGGCACACCTACCCTGCAGTACAGGGAGAAAATACATGCTCTCCCTGGTGCTCCCGAATTCCGTGTCTATTTCCCTATTTTAATACTTCTGATAACCTTTTACATTTTCAGGGAACACATCTGCTTCCTAACTGCAGCTGAAATGTTTTTTTCCCCCTTTAAAAGTATGATTATGCTTTCTGAAGCACTGTCTGTGTGCTTGATTGCCTGTTTTAGATTAGAGATTTTAGCAAGGAAACAAAGACTTCAGAGTGCACATCAGTCCTGCATATGAGAAACCACAGAAGGAATAAGCAATAAAATGTGATGCACCATCTGTCCACAAACAATAACCTGGATGTTCTGAAGGCTTACAAATTATTTAGCACACAACCTCACCGAATTATAGGACCCTTAAATAGAGCAATAGACTGGGAATGAGAACCTCTTTGATGTCCTTTTGTATTTTTTTTCCCAACTCAGCCCTCGATTGATTGCTATCTGTTGAGGTATTTCTCAATGACTATTGGAGCAAGTTGATATTTATTAAGTAGCTCTCTGTAGAATATTTTGCCACAGATTTGAACAGTGGGGTATATGCTGCCTCCCTGGCCCTAGCCTGCTGCAAACAGATTGTTAATCAAAAGACAGGCTAAAAGAATAGTCAGTTGGGAAATTCAGTCCTAAGGGCAAAATGCTGCCCTCGGTACTCATGCGCAACTCCCGCTGGCTTCCACGGCAGCTCACGGGAACGCTCAGGGAGGAATTTGACTTTATTAAGTACTAGAAGCTTTCTGACTGGACTCTTGTAGAACAATTCTCTAACAAAGAATGTGATTTTTTTTCTCCCCCAAATTGCAACCTGCTGCAATTAAAAATAAAATGACATTTTTTCCTAGCTGTCATGCTGAAGCACAGTGATCTTGCATGCAAACGCATTAGCAACTGAGCACACTCCAGGTACTGTAAACTAGAGTATGTCAAAGCTACTGGATCCCTAGACAAACCTGGCATCCCCCAGCAATGTGCTCACATACCAAAATCAAGATTTTCAGAGACCTGTGTTTGGGATAGAGGATTTTGGCTCACCATATTTAAATGTGAAATCATGTACAAAAAAACCAGCCAAACAAACACTAAAAATACTTCTTTTTTTAATATGCAGTGAATTGCAAAATTTCTGGATCTACTGTTTTGTTCAACCTCTTCTCTGCATTATAAATTCCTGAGTTTTTAGTGAACATTAGAATTTGTTTTTTCCAATTGAAGCATGCCTCTAAACCCATACTCCAAAATAAATCAGCATCCCTAAAAACCACCCACTTAATTTTAAAAAGGAAGTGCCTTCCCAAAATATTTCTTTTGCTTTGGTTTCCATAGAATTTTTTCTGCAAATTTTCTTAACACAACATTTCCCACGCTGGCTCTCAGCTAACAAACATCCAGACCCACCTACCAAAGGTCTTCTCAGTGTGGTCTTTACTCTTTTGCCTAGATGGCAGATAAAAATTCAAATAAAAATAGATATTAGAAGACAGAGGATTTTTTTTTTATCATATTCTTTTTGACAAACAGAGGCCAAGAGGGAGGTAACTGTATAATTAACTTTAGATGTGCCTAATGTAACTCCATTATCATTGATGGGTCTTATGGAGAGACACTGAGAGGGAAATGTGCCTTCTAGAGTTTCATAGTGGAGCCAGAACTATTGAAGAATATTTCAGTATTTAGGCCCTGATTCAGCAAATTGCTGAAGGTTATGCATACTACAAAGCCTGTAAGTCATCCCACAGACTTGTGTGGAATGCACAGGAGCTTGCAAAATGCATGAGCCCAAGTTGTTCCTGAGCTGGGGCCTCATAGCTTGGCCCTTACTTACAAAGATTCATAAAAGAGACATGAAAATTTGCCTGGGGATAAAAGCTGGCACATTACATTGTCTCAATGTGAATCTGTGCTCCTTTTTGCATTTATTTTTGCATTAATTTCTATGTGGTGTTCGCTCTGGGTGCAAGAGGGAGAGTGGGCTCCAAGGACACGGGGAGGGCGAGGGTCCAGCAGCCCAGTACCTGTGCAGGGGGACCTGCAGCCATTCCAAGCTGCACCTGCAGCCAAGGTGGGGCCCACAGCCAGCGAGAGGAACTGGTTGCTAACTGGGAGGATGGGAATTTTAGCATCACTGGGGGGCACACGGAGCCAGCTGGTTGCTGTATGTGTTACACACAGACCAACAGTCCACACCCAGAGCTGAGGTTGCTGTCACCCACTTCCCTAAAGCCACGTGTTGCCAGGCAGCAAAGGGCACAAGATGAAGAAAAACCCTTGGATGTCAAAAGAAACAAAACCAAAATTCCCTTCCAACTACTCCTGTGGCAGTCAGTATGCAGAGGACTGGGTGCTACTAAAGATGTTATTTTAGATAAAATTAGAGAAGTCCAAGATTTCTATGGGCAGCAAGACACTGTGCCCATTTAGGGTGTCTGGGTATTTTTTTGATGATTTAGAGTAAAGGAGCTCCCTACCTATCTCTGACAGGTAAGAAAATCACAGTGTGTCAGGTAGCAAAGAGGCAAACACCCCTGCCAGAATGCCCAGCACACCAAAGCCTTGCTGCTCCTGCTGCCTGTAGGAGAGCCACTCAATACCACAGAAGCTTCATTGACTTCCACCAACTTCCAGGGAGAAGATTTACTTATACGAAATCAATGGCAGGCTCTGGGCTTTCAAGCAAACTGATACCCACTTGGGCTTCTCTGTGTATAAACCAAAACCATTTTGCAACAAAACTAATGCATACAGCGGTTAGAGGGGGCCAAAATATTTTGCCTTCTGGAGAAGGGATGCAATTTCTCTGATTTCAACAAATAATCTGAGGCAGGTAACTTTTCTCTATCTACCGTTATGCTAATCAGAACAGAGAGGTCTATAAATGTACTTAAAGAGACAACTAAAAAAAATTAATCTGTGGTTTAACTTAAAGGTCAACTCAATACATATTGAGAAGTCAACTGAAATTCTGCCATTAAATATAATCACTCCTTCTAGGGTGGTAAATACTGTGTGGAAATACCCATCAGGAGTCAAATCTTGATCTCAGACAGCACATGGATGGACTAGAGCAGTGCTGATTTTGCATACAGAGTCCTTACATCTGAGCCTCTAGGTATCAAGACCCGGGCCACTGGAAAAGCTTGTTTAAATTCCATAGGGTGTGATTAGTATAGTGAGATATATATAAAAATATCTATATCTTTTAAAAATCTTGGGGGAAGGGGGCTGTGGGTTTCTGGACTTTTTCCAGCTTTCTGGATTCCTACTTTCAAGCATTTTCTGTAACACGAAAGGCTAGAGGGTTCCTTTCTTATAGAAAGAACAGAGAGAGATTTTTCTATAATCACATGGCTACCACGGTGAAAGCCTTTCAGATATAGAAACTACCCCAGCCACTACAGTAAAATCAGGAAGAGCAAGAACAGCCACAGGACCCTGAGCCCCTGCTCCTCGGCTCTGGGGCAGGCGCCCATCCCAAGCCCTTACTGTACACACAGTTGTTCACAACCTCAAATCAGTTTTACCATTCTCTAATAGAAAGAAGTAAATTGAAAAAGGCTTAACTAGCATTTTATACATGTACAAACTTATTCTTTAAATTTTAATATATGGAAGGTACAGTATAGGCGTTTTCTTCTGAAATAATGTCAAAGATTTGGGGAGGGAAGGCACAAAGGTCAGATTTAAATCCTGAAGGTAGCATAAAAAATTTAGATAACACTGTATATATTTTTGTATGGCATGTGTACTGACAGTGTCACCATCAGCATGGGCTCTAGAATTCATAATCCACTGTGCTATTTTTTAAAATAGTTTGATTTGTTTATTAACTGTGCTTTCCTATTTCCATGAGATATAGACATCGACAGTGAATAGACCTTTTCTAATTGAACTGATAGCTTGAAAGTGAACATGTCCTTGAATTTACACTGAAAGATAGACAGTGATTATTTATAATAAGGGATTTAGTCAACTGCCTTTCCATTTGTACAGCAAGGACTTTATCAACAGACCATGTTTAGGTAAATAGTGCCAAATAAGATAAATTTTGTATTAAAGGACGAATGTCTCGCAGTGTCAGATGTACAAGGAAGAGACATTTGGCTGATGATATGTCCTGTAAGTATAAAAGAGAGTATTAAGATAACACTTTATGCTAGCATTAATACATCAAAGTTCTGGACTGACCTGTTTCATCCAAAGTGAAAGCGAGGATGCTCTTAATTCCTATCTAAGATTAATTTAATTCAGAAGGCATTCAGCCTTATGTCCTGTTTTGCAGCTTTATAAGAATTGCTGGATTTGCAAAATAGCACGGCTGTACGCACGTTAATAAATGGTCTGTGTTTGTCTAGGCAGAGTTGAAGCCTTTCTTTAAAAACACACACACACACACACACACACACACACAACTCCGGCTCCGTGAGCTTGCTTTGCCCACAATATTAGAGCTCAGCTATCTCCTTGCTGAAGGGCCTATTTGTCTGCTTTAAGTGAAATCACTCAATTCTCAAAAGTCAGTGGAGGACTTTGGAAGGGGGAGGGCTGGGAGAGGCCACTCCAAATAAGTTCCATTAATCAAAAGACACAGTCTAATGTAACTAATATTTTACAATTAGAGAAGACAAGATGGAACTAAAAGCCATCTATCTCTCTTACACCACATGATCATCGATTCATAATCAGAAGACTGAGAGTCGCACAAAGATGCATTTACAGGGCTGGGGGAGGGGGCTGGGTCGGAGCCGGAGATAATGAACACGATGAGAAGGAGCGGCGCTGAAGGCTGGGGAAAGATGACAGAGTGGTTCAATGGTGACGGATGACACGAAGATGAGTACTGATACCTGACAGGCAGCGAATGATGACTGCAGTCCTTTCCCACCATTATGATCCTCAATTATCTTGCTAAGGACTAAGAGGGAAAAAAAAAAAAAAAAAGCCAAAGTGGCTCAGCCCATCCGTTTATTTATAAGCTGGGATAATGCTAGAGTGTGCCAGGCTGCTGGGAAAGGCCACCTTCTGCAATTTGATCAGCACTTTATAGGAGCTGTAGTTTTCATTGTCAGCGCTCATGGGCACAAGGGGAAATGGGTAAAATACAGTACTTGTCCGTCTATTTTGTAATAAAATTCCTAAATCTTCAAAGGGAGTTATTTTTTTTCTTTCACTGCCACCTTCAGGAAAAAAAACAAAACCCCAGGCTGACCAAAATAATAAAAGAGAAAATGGGCTTTGTATTTGCACATAGAGTTAGCGGGTTGGAGCCTGCGCTCCCAAAATTCCACATGCAGATCTATCCAAATGAATGATACGTGGTGGGGGATGAGCCAGCATGAGCAAAAGCCGCAGCTATGAGGAGCGCAGGAGCAAAGTGAACGGGAACTTTTCAAGATTCTTCATTGATTTAGGGAATTATTAATAAAAAGGGAAGAAAGTTCGCTCGAGACTGCTTTGTAGTTGCAGAAGATGCCACAGGCTAGCATTTCTGTGCCAAAGAATATGCCGTTCTGCTACATTATTTATTTTTAAAGACACAGATCTCCTAGCTATGTTGGAGTCATTGCTTTGGAGAAAAAGAAAAACAAATTAAGATTAATGTTCTACACAGCTCCCGATAGCAGTAAATATTTGATCAGAACAATTCACATTTAAATGTTGACATATTAAAAATCATATTTTTGGGAAGAAATATTTCTTTTTCGTGCTTTAACCGAAACTTCATTTTCCTGTCTCTTTCCCACACTTGTCCTCTTGGAGAAACAAAGTCACACAATATAGCACCACATTTTTCTATCCAGGATAACTAAAATGAACAAAACCAGGTCATAAACAGCTCTGTTTAAAAAAAATAATGAGAAAAAATTTCACACACCCTATACAGGTCACGCGTATTCTACAATCCTGCCTGCCTTTTTCCTCTCTCTCATTTTTCTCCAAGAGAGCAGGCTGCTCAGTTCAGCAGGGCACAGTGCTCTGCCCCAGCCCAGGAGGGCACAGTGGGCAGGGTTTGCTGCCTGCAGTGCCCTCTTCCCATCACAGCAGGGCACAGGTTCCCAGCAAAGGGGGCATCCTGCACATTTTGGGGTGGTGACAGTCCAGTCCCTCACAGAGATGGGTTTACAGGTCTGTCTGCAGCTCTGCCTGCTAACCAGGGGCAGCAACAAACCAGACAGAGACATGTAGAACACCGTCTTCTGTGTTCATGAGCAAGCATGAAGCACCAGGTAGGAAACCTGAGCCCATGAAGAGGCTTAAAGACCAACACACCAGGCTTCATCTGACTCCATGGTAAAACTTCCCATGTACTTTTCCTGGCTCCAGGACTGTCAGAAAATTATTTCAGCAAAAAGAAGACACATCAGAAAAGAGCTGTGTCATCTGTGGTAGAAGTAAAGTGTCCCCAGTCACACCAGTTCCTGTTGGCCAAGGGACGTGTATTAATAAGCATTAGGAGCATTAGCAGGTGCTTCTTGTTATCAGAGATATTACAAGCAAAGGAGTTCTGTATTTTGGCAACATATGTTAAACAAAATAGGTGGGGGTAAAAATCCAATAGCAAGAATTAGCCTAAATATACTTGTAAATGCTAACAGGGGTAATGTCTACTTTAAAGCCCTGAGCATGTGCTGGGCTGCCTGGGCACCAAGGCAAGAGGTGCTCCAGCTGGCAACCCCGATGCCAAGGGAAGGCAAGGATGTGTCAGGACGTGCTAGGGATACCTGGGACACCACTGGGTTGACAAAGATCATGTCCCCAGCTGAGAGAAAACATTCTATGTGAGAAAGTCCAGCTTTTATAGAGCTGCTCTTTAATTTTGATGGCTTCCATCTTTGCTTTTGCATGGAGAATACACAGGTTAGGCTGGCTTTGAAAGGACACTGGTGCAAGAAATGCAGCAGCCATCACACAGAGAGTGTGTGCACAACGAGAAGCCCTGCTGGAACAAGACCATAAATATTCCAAGAAGCATTTCCCAGATATCCATTTAGGAATCCTAATTATGAACAAATGTCCTTAATCTGCCCACTTCATACATCTGAGATTTAAGACAGGTTGAATCCATGATCATCATCGTAATTAGCACAAACAAAAGGGCCAGATGTGAGAAGCATGGTTCTGATGTCAGGGTCTTGATAGCAGTTGATCAAATATTGTATAGCTATAACTGGTTTTCATAAATAGCATATCCTCAGAAGTGATAATAACCAACACATTATAAATTTTTCCGGGATTTTTTTGCAAGAGCACATGCTTCACTTGTGTACAAGTTGGACCCATCTCCCTGTAACGTTCCTTCAGCATTTGTGGCAAAACAACTCGGCTGCCATCGGTGGATTCACAATTGTGTAAAATTGGACTATCATAGTGATTAATTGGGCTAACTTAATCTGTACATACAAATTAAGTAACTGCACTCACAAATACCTAATTTAGCATGTGCATGCAATATTTTAATTTGCACATACAATCACACACTTTGGGTAAATGAGATACACAATTATGAACAATTTTTTTTCTGCCCTTGTCTGCACGTGTAAATTCTCTGAAAAAAATTCTCATTATTTATACTGAACCCAGATAAACAAATATTTCTTTTATCTACCAATATGACTTCTGTTTTCCAAATGGCTACCAGGAGAAGCTATGTATATTTATGAACTAGAAGACAAATTAATAAAAAGGATAAAAAGAAAAAGAAAAATCTTACAATTAACGTGGTTGTGCTTGAACACAATTCTAACATACAAGAATATTAGAATTTTGCTTGAACAAGCACTGCAAGACTCAAGCTTTAAAATAAAATTTTTGAAACTCTACAGAAAAGAGTTTTACTAGTATTAGAATAAAATATTTAGTTATTAACACAGTGTTCAGATTTTTCCATGAACAAAAACTTGAGATGCTGAGGTTTATTCTGCTGTCAGTTCAGACCACAAGGGCGATGTAACAGCTGCCATTCAACATGCAGCAGCAGCAGCAATATAAGCTAAAGTTTAGCTTTTTGTTATCCCTGGAGCTTTTAATCAGTGGGGACTGTTCAAGAAACGACTGGATGTAACACCCAGTGCCATGGTCTAATTGAGAAGATGGTGAGCAGTCAAAGGTTGGAGTCAATGATTTTAGAGGTCTTTTCCAACCTAAACAATTCTGTGATTCTGTGAAATAACGCCTGAATGGTGCATTAATAATTTCATACAAAATTAACCAGGAATTATTTTCAAAAATGAGAAGGGGAATAGAAATAAAAATTAAAAAAAAAAAAAAAAAAGAAAATGAAAACTAATAAAAAAGCAGGGCTACAAGCAGAGCCCTCACCGCGCTGTAAAGGACAGACACGGGAATAATTATTTAGACGGGCGCTCTGATAAAAAACCCATCATATGGCTCGGGAGCGTGCGGGGTGCCAGGAGCGGCTCAGCAAGCGGTTTGGGCCAAAAGAAAAGAAAGAAAAAAGAAACCTTTCTCCGGCTGTGTTCGCGTCTCAGCGCCCGCGGGTCCCCCCGCTGGCCCCGAGCGCGGCCGGGCGGGCGGGGCGGGCGCTCGGTCTGCAGCGCCACCTGCGGGCGGCGCGGGGGCAGCGCAGCGCGGGCAGCGCGCCCGGGCCGGGTCACGGCGCGGTCACTGCCCCGCACCGCGGCACGGCCACCCCGGACACGGCCCGGGACCAGAACAGCACCGCACCCGCGGCACGGCCACTGCCCCGCACCGCGGCACGGCCACCCCGGACACGGCCCGGGACCAGAACAGCACCGCACCCGCGGCACGGCCACCCCGGACACGGCCCGGGACCAGAACAGCACCGCATCTTGGGCACAGCCCCGGGATGGGCACAGCCCCGGGATGGGAACAGCCCCGGGCCCCGCACACAGTCCCGGGACCGAAACAACCCCAGACACAGCCCTGAGACCGCAACAAGCCCGCACTCGGCGGGTCAGGCACTGCCGCTGCTGTGTGGCACCCAGAAGCCGCAGAGACGGGCAGCGGCGCGGGTTCAAGCTGACCAGCCTGCAAATGATAGAAATGTGCTGCAGGACACGTTGCGCAGCGCCAAAGGGCTGATTTTTAGGTGGTATAGCTGATAGGGAGGCTTTGCTCCACGCCAAGGAGCCACCACGTTGATTTTTTAATGTTTATGCAGCAAACTGGCTTGTTGGGGGGAAAAACCGGCCTAATTTTAGCCATTCTACATGAATACAAGTAGGGCATGAGAATTACAGCCATGAAGTTGTGGCTTTTGCAGCCTCCCCAGCCCATCGATCGTGGCCTGAGCCCCAGCACTTTCCTTCAGCTTCGGGCTGAGAGCATGGGTTTGGTTCTCACTCCATCCCGTGGGGAGCCAGCTCTGCTCTCCACGGTGTCTGCCAGCCCCTGCTCTGGGTTTGGCCTCACATAGCTCCTGGCCATCAGCTGACTGAGGTTCTACCTCCCTAGAGGACATCGTCAAGGTCATAAATCGGATATTTAACTATAAAAAAAGTGCGTAATGTTCCTCTGCTGCATGCACAACAGCCCCGAAGTGCTGGCGTGGGTCTCCCACGCCCCATTTCAGAAGGATGAAACTTTGCCTGGTGCAGGCTTTGGGCTCGGAGCTGCCCCTGTGGAGTGCACCTGGGGCAGTGTGGGTGGGCAGCAGGGCTTCTCCCCTGGTAGCACAAAAATGCAGGCTGGCGTGCGGCACAAGGAGCTGGAAATGAGCTCAGATTTTGTCTCAAAACTATTTGTAGCATCAAAACCCTTTTGTGGTGTTACAACTCACGTGAGACCAAACCTTGGCCCCAGTAATGCAGACAAAAACTCTCCTTAAATTAAACAGGGAGTTATTTTTTTCATCCTGCAAAGGAGGAACTTTGCTATAACAAAAATAACTAAGTGAACAGAAAAGAGACAAATTAAGAGAAAGGTAGGGTTGGAATTAAATGGAAAATAAAGTACATCACATCACTAATTGAGTCAATTTGTTGATTATAAAGCCAGAAGGCACCACTGAGATCACTCTTCCTGACCTCCAAAATCATGCAGTCTAGAGGAGTTCCCGGAATTAATCCATGCTTTGAGCCTAAAGCTGAAGTAGATGATAACTTCCAGAAAAATATTCTGTCTTTATCTATTACAACCTATACTGAAATCCTCATCCCTTTGTGCAAACAGCTGACTATCTAGCAGTGTCATCCTTGTGAGCATTAAGTCTCTGTCAGAGGTCCTGCTCCCTCAGCACAGAAGTGCCTGTCCATTCCTTAAGTGTGATTTGTTGTCTCACACGTGGCTTTAAATTATTTCTGTGCAATTGGGCCCAAATTATGGAGTAGCAAGTACAGAGAGATGTGGATCAGTGTCTTCCTGGCTGCATATCTACTTACTAGTCACACCTCTGGGCTAGTTGCGAGCTATTCAAGTAACCAGCTTTTCCACCATGCAACTGATTAAAAAGAAAAACAAAAAAACTCAAAAAACCAACAACCCAAAACAACCCCACACAAGAAATCAAAAACCGGGCAGTTCAGGAGTCTGCTGTTAAATGTCACAGATAATAATATACTGTTGTTTTCAACAGTAAACTTTGAAGTGTTTTTAGAGATTGGATTGGAGTCACCATTGATATTTTGCAAACCAGGAATATAAAGCACTGAAGTTGACCAACATCCCTGGGGTTCACAGAATCACAGAATAATTTAGGTTGGAAAAGAACTCTGAGATCATTGAGTCCTACCTTAGACTGATCACCACCTTGTCAACCAAACTAGGGGAAGATGGTGGCAGAGTCAGGAAGAAGACCTGAGATTTTAATGGAGCACCAAATCCACCAGTCAGGCTTCAGGTTTAATAGCTCCCTACTAGATGGGCAATTTTTAATCCATTCAACCTGCACCATATATTAATTTTTCAATATTCTTATTAATTTGGGTTTACTTGCAGTAATCAAAATGTCACACTGCAGAAAGACAAAAGCCATGTGGAATTTTACCACCCCAATCTTGCTACTTTTACCAAACCAACTTGCAATCCTGTCAAAAAATCACGTTAAATTTGACGAGATTTGTTTTTGCAAACATGTATTGAGTGGCTTTAATTATGTTTTCCACCATTAATTCTTTATGAAATGAGTCTGAGCTAATCTATTTCATTATTTTCCCCAGAGAGAAGGAAGTCTGGCAATTATTTAGGTCACAAGATCGCCTTACTTACAGCCTTCTGAAAGTTCATGGTCCAAAACTTAATAAAAGCCACACTTAATTGAAGCCTCTGCTTTTGTCTATTTATTAAAATCCTTTGACTATTAACATATTCCTCATTTCCTAAAGGGTAGAGGCCCAGCCACTGCCTTGTGCCTTTTTCTTTCCCTACCCTCTTATCTACACCCAGATAAGATCTCTGGTCCCTTTGGAGTGATTTTGGATTGTGCCTTTTACCAGGTAGATAGAGGGATTCATTTAGAAAGTTAGTCGATAGAACTGTTCTTTGCTTTTAATGCTAATTTCAGCACTACAAACTTTCTCCTGATTTGCCCAGGGACACAGCAGATATCTCTAAGAGCCTCATGCCTCATTTTACCTCTCAGTAACGTTGGAAGCATATATTTTAGGAGCATTATGAGAACTAATTAGCGAATCTTTCCAAAACTGCAAGGCAAGTGCATATTCCCTTCATGCAATCTATTTCCTTGCAATGTACTCTGTTGAGGCAGAAGCCAGGATTCCTCTGTGGCACTCGAAGAGGATGTGTTGGAGGCAGTGGATCAATTACTTGCTACAATTCCAAAGCCATAAGGCTCCTTGGACAGCTCCCACAACGCCAACTCTCTCTGCAAGCAGGGGCTCGGTGCCCACGGACGGAGCAGCCGCGCTGATATTCTGCTTACTGACTCAGAGCTGTGACAGGAGCAGTGACAGTGACAGCACAGCACCAGGGCAGTGCTGACATGGCCCTGGCAGCTGACTGCCTTCAAGAGGACACACATTTCTCTGTGTTCCTGCACACTTGGTGCTAATGGTCATGTTCAAACCCAGCATCATGAGCTTTCTACCTGTTTGTCAACTGTGAAAGAGAAAGGGGTTATTTTAACTGCAGCACAGTCCTTATCCATCACCTAAGTTTCCTTCAGCTTCCTGTGCTATCCAAACCAGCTCTCCTCAAAACACTGTAAAGACAGATTTTGCTCATGTAAAAAGCATTATACAGACTTCTGAGTAGTTCACAATTCCAGGGATGGTTTACATGATTTTTAGGGCAAATGAACAAATTGCACTTTGCTTTCCAATACTGTAATACTTAGTCTGCTCTTGATTGAATGCAGGATGCATTGTTACATTAAGAATTAATATCTAGTTTTAATATGTTTTCAGTGTCCTCTACAAGACAACTTTTTCCTTTGGCAACCTCAATGCCTATAAAACCCAGACACGCTCTTTTCTCAGCAGCAATCTTTCCTCGAAAATACAAAATGCTATTTCATCTGAGATTGCATGTTAGCTTATGCACCAGGGGATTGATTAAAGGGAAGTGTAATATGAAATGAGGGAGAGGTGGAAGAGAGGTTCTTTTCCTCATGATTTTTTTTTTAACTATTATTATTGCTTAGAAAAAATCAGACTCAAAACATCCAGCTGAAAACCTGATTGGAAACAGAAATTCCAGCTCAGAAGTATTCTGTGATGATTCATGAGAACAATAGTTTAGTGCCTATTGCTTCCAGTTCCCTTCTAATGGCCAGTTTTCACATGTGGACCACCAGGACTAGGATCAAAGTTGCCTTCTTTTGGGAGTATTTTCATTATTGGCAAGGCATTCGCTAGCACCACATCCACAAACTGAATCAAGGGGAGAAGTGGGAAGTAGAATAAATTGCTATATGGGGAAAAGCAGATTGAGTGCTCTTGATATGCTAAAGGAATAAAAATCAGCTCTCTGGAAATGTTTGATATATCTGTGAGAAATCCCTGTCTTGGGATGGACTCTCTAGGAGAGGGAATTCAGCATCATATCCAAAAAACAAATCAAAACCCCACTATAGTGCATTTATTTCTTGAATCTCGTTTTGACAGTCAGTTTCTTGATTTGCAGGAACCTGCCTCATGATAATTAATTTCTTGACATTGGCAATGACACAGATGCCCCTAAATCTCCTTCCTTCTTACCTAGCTCAGCTATTGAAAGGAGACTCTGGAGGACAACAAAGTCACAGCAACCCAAACAAGAGCTCTCACAAGCATCATCTGGAGCACTTCTGAACGGTGACTTTGCAGGCCTGCAGTTTTGGGTAGTGCAAAATATTCTTTGTGAAAGGATCCTTGGTAAGAAAAACACATTGCTTTGGAAAAACAAACAAACAAACAGACAAACAAACAAACCGCTCAGAACCAAACTTCCATAAAATCAGTTAAGGTAGCACATTTCAAATCAACCATAATAAAAAGTATTGTTAATGTTTGCCTTCAGCTCCAAGGACCTCACTACATCCTCTCAGTTTAGAAGGTATGGGTAAAGAGACATGAATGACTTCTCCACCTCACTTGGTGGTCACTAAGTGACCCCGTGAACCAAGCAAAGTCTTGGACTTTGTTCTGACTGGTATTGCAGCTCACAGGACTGGTTTTCTTGGCCATACAGTCTACGATGTTAATTCAAACCCAGAATTTCCTTACTCATTTAGCAACAAGAGAGGGAAACATTTGCCCACCTGCTCTGAGCACAGGGAGGTTTCTGCGCCACACAGCCACTACCCACCCAGCTTTCCCTGCAGAGGATGCTGAAACACCATATGCTGCAGCTTTATTGGGAAGATAATGAGCAAAGACAGCAGCATCAGAGCTGGTAGTTGAGAACCTTAGAGCAGCACACACCAGGGGAGCGGCTTTGCCCAGGAGCCCTTCCCCAGCCTGCGATCTCTGTGGTGGCACCTGGGAGGTGCTCAGCCCCATCACTGATCCCCATGGGACTCTGGGCACCTGGACCCCTCTTCTTGAAATGAGGGGACACCTCACAAACCTCTGCCACATGAGGAACTCACTCACATGAGGAACTGAAAAGCTGCAAGCACCTTCCTTCTGACCAGCTGCTTCCAAATGTGAAGTTGATGATTTGGAGACAAAAAGTACCCCTGGCATATCCTATAGTGACATACGTATTTTTTTCCTATATCACAGTAGGCTGAACCTGTGCAAGATCTGTAAATAAAGTATTTTTGCTTAGCTCCTCTCTTGTCACTTGAAATCATGTGAAATTTGGGGGTTTATCACAATATTGCTGTTTCTTGACAAAAGACCCACAATTATTATTTACATTTGGGGTATTTCACTCCTTTTGGTACGTGAAGTTTGTTACAATTTTTTATTACTTTTACAAAATGTCTTGCATTATGAAGAACAATTCTTATGTATTTCATGCCATTGAGTTAACCATGAAAAACATTTACGTATGTCTGGCAAGAAAGTTTTGTGAAGAGATTCCAGCTAAATCCTAGTTAAAAGAACTTCATGTGTAATAAAGTCCTCAAAAATATTAAAAATCATATTTAAAGCATTCTCATAAAATGTGTATTGAGAAAAGACAAGTTAAGTCTCAAAGGCTCCATTATTGAAGCAAAAATTAATATTTGTACTGTTTCTAAATTGGAATAAAATTGCAAGGATGCAAACACTATCCTATATCATAATCTATAAACCAGTCACAAATGTTAAATCAACTGTAAAAATGATTTAAAATCTACATGACTAATTTTATTAAACTGATTTAAAATCACATTTGTGCTACCTTCATTTATTAACTGTACTTCAGACAACACTGTGTTTATAATGGATTTCCATGAATACGGATATATACGGAGAAGAAACTGTCTGTTAAAAGGGACAAGACCTTTCCTCTCTGTGCATGTTTCCTTAGCACGTGCTTGTGGTAAACAGAAATATACAAATTAAAGATGCAGAGGCCTTGTTATGTTCTGCAGTCAATTCACTGCAATTTTATGGTTGTTCTTTTCAGTTTGCTTATTCATAACACAATGATTTTTGTTCTTTGTTCCAAGCTTAGAAAGCACTTCACAAATATTAATTAATATCTGTAAAACTGTAGCCATTTCTAGTATCATTCTGGCTTTTTGAAGATGGGAGAATTGTGGGCATTTAGCTCTAGCACAGATCCAACTAAATCAACAAAGCTATTTCTGGTTTATTTTGGTGAAGCCAATTAGAATCAACAGCTGAACTGGAGACAGTTAAGAAAGGGTTATACAAAAATTTTAGGGAGCTCACAAGCTGTTGCTGGCTTTCCAGATAATATTTCAATGGGAGTTAATCCCATTGCATGTCCCTCTTTGGGCACCCAGCCCCAGGAACAGGCTTGGCGCTGATGTTGTCCATCATCACCCCAGGGATCCATCAGTTTGGTGAGCCCCTGGCAGGACAGGGAGCCTGCTGTTGGGCACACCCATGGTGCCAGGGGTCCTGGGTCTCCCTGTCCTCCCCAGGAACTGCTGCTGTCTCAGCTGGGTGGTCATCAGGAGGTGACTGAGTAGTGCTGGTGGCAGAGACTCTGCTGCCATCCCGCAACACCGAAATCAGCACAAGTTTTGTGCCTATTACAGAGGGAGGTGCAAAGTCTTCTTACTCCTCCTTCCAAACATCACAAATTATGATTCTGTGGGAATAGGGAAAATCAAAATGCCAAACTCTGCGCAGGGCAAGCAGGGAGTGTTGGGTACTGGCAGGCAGGAGTGGCCAGTCTGTGTCCCATCTGAGGGGGGCTTGGCCCCAGCCTCTGTAGGGACCCTCCCAGCCCCAGCTGGCCCCAGGCAGGTGATGAGGAGTCCCCCCAAGGGGAGCAGTGCAGTTGGGTGTTGGTTGAGGTTCAGGAGTCCGTCCCTAAGCTGGATCCTAAGTATCAGGGCAAACCTTTCGTCTTTGCTCTGCCCTTTCCATCCTCCATGAATGGCCTCTGCTGTGAACTCTTACATGAGGGTTCACTCACACTCGACACCAAGGCATGAACCACCTTCAGCAAAACAAATTTTCTAGAGTTTTGGCTGAATAAACCTATTCAAGGGAAATTATGTTGGACCTGTCTGTGCCCTACAGGAGGACAAAAAGCCCAGTGTCACATCTGACTTCTTAAATCTGCAGATTTCAGCAATCGTTTCTTTCAAGCGTTATCTCCTCACCAGCACGTACTGACCTTAGACGTAAGGAACAATCATCAGGATTCATGCAGATAAATATTCTAATGCACTTTATCTTAGAGAAGCTGCAAACATGTTTGCAAGACAGACACTGTTACTGCTCCTTCAAGACTCCATATGACCTTTAACATCATTTTCCACAAAAGTTAATTTCTGTGATTAATGCAATATACTAAAACCCATAAATCTGATCATTTGAAGGATTCAAATTAGGAATTATTGACAGCTGATAGAACAGAAGTGCAGAGATGAGGCAGATTTTCTCATCTGTCCATCTAAATGTTGGAATATGTATTGATTAAAATATGACATGGTATAGAACCCACCATAAATCTAAAATCTATTAGATTAACAGAGGCATTCAATTAACATAAAATGACAACCTAAGAAAAAAGCCATGAATGGGGGCCTATATCAGTTTGTAATATTTTAACTGACCTATCTGGGCAAGTTTTGAGGTAAACAGAAATGTGTGCCTGGTTTCACCTTGGCTAAGTACCCGCAGGTATAACCTGAACCCTCAGGTGGATGTAAGCCCTTGTGTTCTGTCTTTCCAATTGAAAATATTTAAATATTTAAGCTGAGCATAAAGTACAAAATTGTACCTATTACAATAAAGCCTCCATTTTCAAAAATTACCAAAAAGGCCTTTGTTTTGCACAAATCTCCTGGACCTAGAAAGTTCCTTCTATTTGAAGTTACTTCAATTATTCTTTCCATCAAAAAGCTGAAATATCCCTAAATGCAACAAGAGCATTATTGGAGGAATGAAATTTCCAGGTAGAAACCATGAAAACAACACACACATAAAGCAGAAGAGTCCTTCTGTGAGCAGTGACCCCAAGTAACTCTCAGCCCCTACATGTGTTACTCAGCAAAGTCCAGCTGCAGAAACATCTGGATTCTACAGGTGCAGATTTTATCCCACTGGATCCATAAAAACCTTGTAAGGAAGTACAAAATTTCCTACCACCTAGACCAAAGTAGGGTGCCTAAAGCACCCAGAAGAGATACCTTGAAAAAAATAAATACATAAATTTGAGCTTTCTATTCCCTACTTAAAGTAAGGAAGCCAGTGGAGTAGCATGGGAAAACAAATGCCATATGAATGGCCTGATGTTATAGACACAGAGGAGACCCAACAAGCCTCACACTTGCCTGGCACTGTTGCCAAATGGATCTCATTTGCACAGGCTCTGAATGGCCCAAAAAACAATCTCAGTGATAAGAGGCACATTTTTTGTTATGTGCAACTGGTCAGGACTGGGAGGCCTTGCACTAGAAAGGCATGGGAATGTGAGGGGAACACTGGGATTTGGGTCAGAATATCACAGGAGGTTCAGGTTTGCTTCCCACAAGCACTGCTCATTTGTGGTATCATTTTATTTCAGTTGGACTGAGAACTGCTTCAATCAAGCTCTCAGACTTTTTGTAAGTCTGGGAAACCCTGCCCACACTGCCAGATATTACCTAAATGCTCAGTTTTCAGGCCCTGGCTTGGAGCACTTGTATGTGCAGGGAGGCAAATTCCTCTTCCTGTGCAGGCTCAAGGGTTCCCTGGAGCTGCTGAGAGCCTTGAACGACTCCCAGTGCCCCTGTCCCTGACTGCTCCCTCCGGCAGTGGTGTTCTCGACACCGCTGCAGTTCAGCTGCCTGAGCCCGTCTGTTCTTTTCTCCTTCTGGCCAACTCATCCTACCCTGGCCACCTTTTGCCAGCCTTATTCTTCCCAGTGATCAATAATTACCTTTCTCTGCTCCCACTGATGGCTTCTGGAAGGGGCAGCCTTATGTCACTGTAGCAATTGAAACCATAATCTGAGCTCTAATGAGCATTTGTCCAGGGTTCACAACGGGAAATGGGAAAGTGTTAACCCAAAATCCCTGCAGAAGTTGACAGGGAAAGGTTGGCTGGCTGGAACTATACACAAGTGGTGAATTCTCCCAAGAACGAAATTACTATGTATTATTAGTCTGCATATTATGTTCACATTTTAAAAGATACTAATTTTCTCTTTTTCTCTCCTTTTCTCCAAAGTACCACTGTTTAGGACTATAGATTCATAATTGCTCAGGAAAGCCATTGTCTGTGTTCTCTTAATATGTCCATTATATTTAATCTATCCTCAAGCCTCTATTCAAATGCAATTTGTTAATATTTTTATTATAAAATTTTGTCTTTTCTGTGAAGCTAACTTTTGTATTACATTTTCCCCTGAAAGAGAAACTCAAGCTCTCAACAAAGAATGTTGCAAACCAGCAGTATGAGACCAGCAAGCTCAAAACATATTTAAAAACAAAAAAGAGGCTTTGTTACATCTTCAAATTATTTACATTGTTTACTTGCAATAATTATCAATAGTTGATTGAAAAATTGCTGCTATGAACTGAAAAAGTAGGTTTTTGTTCCAAAAAACATGTAGAATTTCAACAATTCTTTCAACAGCAATCCCAGTTTTTTCACACTCAGCAACTCAACCTAACTGGTTTTCTCTACCACAATCAGCAGAGGAAAAAAGGTTGTGTAATGGACTGGGATTTCAGATGAAAAAACAAGGCTTTGAGAATTCTCTAATCAATTCCACTGAATGAAATCAAGAGGAAAGAGTGAAAAAGCCTTCCTCGGAGCAGATCAGTGTGAGCACCAAGCTACAGCTGTGCCAGGAGGGCTCCTGACGCAGCGAGATTGCCAGCCTTGACCAGACACAGCTGGTCCAGCCTCTACAGACAAGATCTGTTGAAGTGCTCAGACTTCTGCATCTTTTCATAAATCAAACTAAACCCATCCAGTGTCTTTCTTTTTTTCTACATGCTCTTCTACTTTTATGCTTAAAGGAGGCCAAGAACCGGTAAGAACAAGTTCATAATTAGTAAAAATGGAATTTAACTGTGGCTTCACTCCCAGAAAACACCTGATATTTAGTCCTGTTGAAGGTACAAAGTTGTATTGTGGTGAGTCAACCAAGCAAAATAACTGCGGCAAATTGAATAAACAAGTAAGCAAAAATGTCTCACAAACAAATCATTTACTAAAAATACACCACCCCTTCGGACTGAATGTCTTCTGTGCAAGCACAATGGACAGCGAGCTGAAACAAAAAGTGAACGTGATCTCTTCACAGGGATTTTGGCAGCAGAGCCATTCTGGGGTCACACTGACCCTCTGTCCACGGCCAGCTGAAAACTCAGGAGAGTTTTCTCCTTTGAAGAGAGACCACAGGAAAGGCACAGACCAAAACTGAGATCCTAACAGGTTTGCTGCAATGCCTACTAACAGCCCGGGATGCTCTCTGCTCTTGTGCCTCCTCCACGGGGATGAGCCCCTGGCAGGAGCAGATCCCAGCAACCCCGGAGCCCTCCATCCAACCCTGCACCCCAAGGACAAGTGCACATCATTCTCACACTGTACTGACATTAGAGCTAAAGGAACACACATGTCCAATATAAAGTCCCACTTTATGCTGTGTGGAAATGGATCATTACTTCTCACCTGGAAAGATCTGCCAAGAGCTGCTGTAATTAGGAGGAAAAAAGTGAATGGGGAATCACCATGAGATACAGTATTCTCATAGCTCTGAAAGTGCTATTCGTAGCTTTGAATGTAGCACCCCTTTGGTGTTAGGGGGTGGCTGAAATAGTACAGGACTTTCACTGCAAAGGTGGCAGGGGTCCATTACTTCACCCTATGAAGTGAAGAAATACCAGTGACAAAGTTCCTGTGCAGCACTGACGCTCTATGGCCCTGAGATACTGTGAAGAATAACGTGAATCTGGAGCACCATCTTACACATCACTGATTCACATGAGTCAAACACAGAACCTGGAGGAAGCCAGAGATACATCAGGAGCAAGATGCTCTTTTCCTCCTGCTGCCTACAAGAAAATAGCATTGCCACCCCCCATATACAGCACACTTGGTGTGGACAGTGCCCACACGGGCTGCAGCAGCTCAGGTTTCACTGCTCCACACCTCACATGGGAGCAAGTACACAAATAACACATACTGGGGAAGGAAAACCTGGTGTAGGAAGAATGTAGCTTTGGCTCATTTCTTTAACAAGAAAAAGAGTTGAGCAAGAAGCACAGACACAACTCTTCAGACCAGCAGTGCTGCAGAAGGCCCAGCTGCCTGGTGAGGTGGTCTTTGGGCACCCTAAACAGAGGGGCTCTGCCACCCCTGGGTGGTGGCCACAGAACTGGCCCCAGCTCCAAGGGCTGAGTCCCAACTGGTCTGGGAAGGGAATCAAAGAACCTCTGTGGGGTTGCAATTCTAAGAAGGATGGATTTTGTTCCTGGCACCGTATGACTTCTCTAGAAACAGACAGCAGAATACCTTCAAGGTGGGAGGGCAAGCAAGGTGACCAGGGAGGGGAAAAAATAAATGAGTGAGCTGTAGCAGCAGGGACTGCAGAGCACCAGAAAGCACACTCAGGGGCAAAAAGGGGATGCCAAGGAAAAGAGCTGCCTGTCCGAGGCAGCTCTGGGTTTACAAAGACCACCTGAAGCTGAGCTGGCAGGTGCACAGGGATGACCTCAGCTCTTGACAGAAAGATGAGACATCATACTTTGTGTATAATTCCAACTGCACTAACTTACATCAGTATTGAATTTAATTTGAATAATGTTAACAGTCTCTCAAACCCTTCAGAAGAGAAGTAGTTTAATGTCTGCAACATACACTAATGCTGGAAGAAAAATGACATGCTATTGTGTGTTCAGACATCCATAGTATTTGCTATTTGTTTGGAGTTTTATGGACTTGGGAAGACAGATGGAAATTTTTTTGTTAGAGCAATGCAAATGATAGCAACATTACTGGATGCCTTGTAGGAAGTCTCAGTGTGATAGCAAAGCCTTTAGATGTGAAATGTAAAGTGAAATCAAGCTTTTCCACTGAAGAAACACAAACTAGATTGAGTATATCTTAGGAAAAAAAAAAAAATCAGCAACTTTCCCAGTTGACTGAGGGGACACTTCACCACAACACTATCTTGACGCAATGATCACGTTCTTGACCCCACGGAGGGAGGAGCCCTGAGCAGCACATGTCCCACCACACCTGCCCAGGAGCTGCCACACTGTGAGGGCAAGAGGTGTTTTATTGGTTATTTAAGTGCAAAGTGTGGGCATTGTCAAGACAAAATCATCCTTCCCCCAGCACTTCATAAATCACTTGGGACAAAAAAGCTTCCAGCCGTTAGATTTTGGGGTGTAGCTACCAGGAGGAGATGGCTCCTCAGACGGGTGAAATGGGAAGCTGTGTCCTCTGCTCCTGAGTGACGCCCCAGGCACCTCTCAGCCCCTGTGTGGGACCCCTGGGTTCACCCACCCGGCTGCAGGGAGCGAGCTCCTGCCGGGACGGACACGGCCCTGCAGCGAGAGATGAGCGGCGCCCGGGGCGAACAGACCTCCGTGGGGGGGGAGGGAAAAAAAGGGCAAAAAGAAAAAAAAGAGTTCGTGCTCCTTGTTCGTGTGTTGTGAGCTCCCTCTTGTGGCTCTCTCAAAATTTCCAGCTATTTACCAGCTCCCTGAAGCCCACAGCGATGTCGAGCTGGATGGGCACCCCCTGAGCTGGCATGACTAATTCCCCACGCCCCACCAGTACAGCTACCTTTCATCCCGGTGACTTGCTGCTTTACGTCTCAAATTCTATTAAAACCTTAAATACAATAAATGTACATTCTCTGTACACAGTCCAAGCCCACTGCAGCTCAGAGGAAAGGGTGCAGCTTGAAGCATTCCCCTGTGCAGGAAAACCCTTGACCTGCCCTGCTGCACAGCACGCAGGACCTGGGGAACATGGAATGTCCTCTGCCAGCTCTCTTGGCTGCTGAGGGGTCCCTGGTGCCCCTCACCTCCATAATGCCCACAGGGGGCTCATCTGCTCTCCTTCAAAATTCAGCTCGGTGGCAGCATAACTGCCCTCCCTCATTCCTGCGTTGCCCCACGCTGAGCCAGCAGCCTTGCAGGGATCTCATCCCTCCTTGAACTACCCCACCTCTGAATTCAGAGTCCTATAGCTGATAAGGAAACATTTGCATTACACCCCTGCCTGGCCCCGTGTTTCCCCAGTTATCCAAGTTTCTTTCTGAAGCATCCAATTAGGCAATTTTTCAGGGAGAGGAAATGGAACTTGTAGACGGTTTCTCACCAGCCCCTTATAACCAGGGTGAGCCTTGCTGTGCCTGTTTGCTGCTACCACAGCCACAAAGTGACCACTCAATCCAGTTGCTGCAGGAATCCTGGTGCTTCAGCACCTGCCCCAGTCGTGACCCTGGGACTTCCCCTGCGCAGCAGCTCAGCCCACTGGCAGCATCTTACAGCAATATATGCTTTTGCATCTACTACAATGGCTACAGAAGGGTGTCTAGGACAAAGAAAGATACAAAAAAGCATGGCTGAAGAACAGGTGGCCCTATAATATTTTATTTTTACCCAGGTGCATCATTTACCTCTGTAAGAAGTCAAAAGGAAAGCTTTGCAGCAAAAGAAAAAACCTTCACCAGGAACACAGGGACAGGACCTATCTGTGGTTCAACTCACACTAACTCCTGTCACACCACTTTCATCTTGAGCAAAGTTTCACCAAGAAAGAGAGGGAAACAGAACTATGATATCCATAAAACACCTTACAACACCTTCTTCCAATAAAACTGATCAAAATGGGGAGTTTGAAAGTGATCAAATATCAAGAAATTGAATACATATAAACTGCTCTATACTGAATGTTTGGCAGGTTTGAACCCCAGTATCATGGAAAGGCTCCTTTCTTGAATGTACCCTTCTAGAAACTCTTTTGTATGAAGATGAGGGAAGTGTAAAATGCAAAGAAGAGTGGAAATGTTGAAAGACATGATGCAGAAATTGGCTCTTATTTGACAAGAGTGATCATGTTTCTTTTACAAAAACTAAAGCAAAAAAGTCTTCAGACTACAATCTACAGCTGAGTTTCTTCAAATGCTTGTTGGATGTCACTCCAAAAGCATATAAGCCAGACAAGCAAGCCTTACAAAACACAGATATGTAATTCTTCATTCAGACACAGAACTATTGCTAAATAAGAAAAGATGGATGAGTGGCTGCAAAGAATGTGTGTCTTTCAAAGGGGGAAGCTACCAGGCTAAGCAGCTCAGTATATCTGAAATCATGGGACCCATACAAAAGTCTGAGAGTAGCTGCAGTTTCTATGAAAACCCCTGATATTCTACAAGAATATTATGTGCCCTTTTTTCCACCCCATCCTAACCACAAAGCGCACGTGACATGACTTTGCGTGCATCATAGGACTTAAGGGCACATTAGCATTCGGAGACCTCTGCCTTGTAATGAAAAGAAGGAATCAAAACATTCAAGTTACACAAGAAAGAAAACTTATAAAACTGCCATCTCATGAATGTAATTTATTTGTTTGGAAAGACAAAGGATGAAACATTCCCACAGACTCACAAAGTCTCTGCAACCACAGGGCAGGGAAGCACATGAATATGCCAGGCAAGAAATTTTCAATCCCTGGTGCCTCATCTAACAAAGGGGAGGGAAACTTCTCAACCAATTGTGTTCTTCCCACTCCGGATTTCAGGGACCTATGAGAAACCCAAAGACATATTCACAAGATTCCCTCTAACAGACAGGGGACCTCAGATAGCCTTCAATCAGTTTTATCCACCAGCATGAAATATGATCACATTTTTCCATTGAATTTCATTACAAAAAAAGAACATAGAGTATTTATATACTTCTTGGGCTAACTGTTCCTGTGTTAAGGCTGAAGATACCCTCACTCGATGTTTTATTTGCAAGGCCTTGAGGAGATGTGAAACTTGTAAGCAATGCCACAGGCCTAAATATTCAGTAAAAGAGTGGCCCTTAGGCAGGTCGTTGCATTGCCAAATACTATAGGTCATATTTGGGAGTGGGATGCCAGCTCTGTGGGACTCATATCTCATGGAAATGAAAAATGGAGAATGAATTTATATTACCACAGGCCTAGGCCCTAGAGTATATCACCGTGTCCCACAGCCATAGGGAGGAGGAGGAGAGAAGATCCAGCAGGCAGGAATTGTGCAGCAAGATTGATTTATTTAATTATTTTACAAACTCTTTTATAGACTTTTTTCTTTATAGTCTAATTGGACAAAGGATCAGCCACCCCTTGGAGGTGATTTTTAGGATAAAATCCTTAAACATCCATTGTCAAAATATTTTTCTACTATACCATAAACAAGACTTTTCAAGGCTGCAGGTGCTTGGTTGTTTACATAACTCTGCTACCTCTTCTGTGAGAGAGAAAAGTCTCTCACGGACTTAGAAAATAGCAAGAAAATCCTTGCTAGCAGCATTTTTGTATCTACAAATTAATAGATAATAACTGCCACTGATGCCTAGGCATCACCACGGCCAAATAATTTTATGTCATTCTTCTCTTACCTACTACTGCCCTGCTCTAAATAAGGGTGCAGCTCCACAAAGGGGCACAAACGATGTGCTTCTTCAAATGGGGATTTAAAAAGTCAGAGCTGAAGCAGAGCTGCCCAGATAGCTGTGTGTGTGTGTACACAGGTCCTGAAGATACAGAGTCTCACAAGGAATCTGAACAAACAGCATGAGGAAAAGCTGGCCATTGATATGGAAATCAGTTTAACTTTTGGGGAAACACCTCACAGAAGTAGCTCCTAATTTTTCAACCAGCCCAACTGAACTGCTTTCCACACTAGTAGAGAAACTGGTGGGACACGAGTGCCGGCAGGGGCAGCTCTGAGGTGCGTGTTCAGGAGTCTCCATCAGTAGATCACAGAATCACAGTTTTGGAGAAGTTGGAAAAGACTTCCAAGATCACTGAGTCCTGTGACTGGGCCCCACCTTGTCAACCAGACCATGGCACCAAGTGCCATGTGCAGTCCTTAAACCCTTTAGGGACGATGAGTCCACCTCCCTGGGCAGCCCATTTCAATGTCTAATCACCCTTTCTCTAAAGAAGTTTGTCTTAGTGTCCAACCTAAACCTCCCCTGGACTATGTCCTATTGTCTTATCACTCGTTGTTGGGAAAAGAGGCCAAGCCCATCTGGCTACAACCTCCTTTCAGGATAACCTATCTGAATACAGCATACAGACACCCTAAGAGCTTGAAAAGAGGACTTCAAAACACAAACAGTCTAGAAATACTTCTATTTTAAAAAAACCCAAATCTCTTTTGCCTCATCTTCTTTCAAAAACTCTGGTTACCTGAAACAGGCAAAATTAAGCTTAATGAAAAGTGACCTCACTAACAGGAGGCCCCACCATGGTCATGACTATGACTGGATCACTTCATGCCCAGGGTAGCAATAATTCCTTCTGGAAAACAACTTTTTACAAGGAGATTTTTTTTTTTAATGAATAGGCTGTGTCAAAGAAGAAGGGAATCAAATGCTGCATCCATTAGGGATGAGTCGTAGAGTGAGCAAAAGCAGCAGGGAGGGATTTTTCTTTCACTTCTTGCCAGTGAACTAGGAGGAATATATAGCCAAGATGTGGGTTACTCTTTCTCAGCAGAGCAGCTAGTTCAGACCAGGCCTCCTACATCCTGGATAAGTTTTCTAACTGCTCAACCAGCAGATAAAAGGCCTGTCATCTCCCTCTCTGCTTTTCTGAGAGTCTGGCCCTGCACAGCTTTTGTGCTTTACTTTTTTCCTTACTTCCCTTTCTCCCTAAAATTGCCTCATTTCACACAAAACACAGCATTTTCTATGTTACATACTATTAAGCAAACCAGAAAAAGAAATACTTTTTGGTTGAGACTGATTTTTTTTTCTTTCCTTTTATTCTGCAAGACAGCCAAACCAAAAAGTCAATTGTTAGCACAGTCATAATAGGGACAAGCAGTCTGCACTCAGCATTGTGGGTTAGAGAGCAGAGTGGGCCAACACCACATCCCCAAGTTCAATTCCCACTACCAAATTTGGTGAAAGAAGAGATCCATAATGAGAGGGAACCCTGGATCCATAGACCTGTAAAAATCCTGTTGCCTCTAAATTTGATCTCAGCTTCACGGCTCAGGTCCCAGTCGAGTGCATGCCCACATTTGCTACATGAACTTTTGCTCCCTCCCCAACTTGATTAAGAGCAAAGAAAGTAACAGATGGATCCATGCTGTTCCTTTGTAGCCCGGAGATTAATGTTTGCATTGCATCAGGCTGCTCGCAGCACACCAGGGAACGCTGCCGTTGTCGCTGCCCCTGGCACCTGCACCCGCTGCCTCCAATCCGTGCCCGAGGCAGACGGGCTATGTAAGGGAATGCCGGCACTGTGTTCTTTGGGCTTTAAATATCCCAATGCTTCGGAAGCATGACACGGTGTGAAAAATGGCCGTGCCTCGAATAGCGAGCTTTGCTGCGCTTTGCCACTCACTGATGGCAGCTCACGCTCTGCTGTGCATCACTCTGCTAAAAGGCTGTCGCCCAGCGTGTCCTAAAGAAGGGTGTCAGTAAACAAACGTGGGGGCTTTCTCCAGCGTGCTGACCCCCGTGGGTAATACCAACACGAAGCCAGGATGTGCTCCAAATGTGCACCAGTAGAGCTAAAAGTCAGCTTCTGCCACTTGTAAAGAAAAAAAAAGGAGATTTAGCCCAGCTCTGCTGTTGGCACAGGTACCCTCAGCCACAGGCAGCTCACCCCCACATGCCACCCTCCCCATGCAGCAGACAGGAGCTGCATCTTCATATTCCATGGCCAGGGTCTGACAAAGCAATGGCACAGTATCAGTGGGGATGAAAAGAGGTGGTTTTGTCTGTGCTATCAGGATTAGATGCTGTGGGTGCCAAGCTGCAGGAGCCTGCAAAGCCTCAGCCCCTCGCCCTCCTGGATCCGGGCTGAATAGGGCTTTGAGTAACTTACAACTTCAAAACTCAGACAAAAAAATAAAAACAAACCCAATTTGCTCATATTTACTCAGAAGGTTGTGTCATTCCCTGTAGCTTTCGCTGATTTACCCAACACTTAGAACTTCCCATCCCAATGCAAAAGCCACTGTTTTCCCCTGGGCATTATGACAGCTTTTTTGCTCGATGTCCTGGATCTCCAGATGATTAAAGAAAAATGTATTCAGGGAAGCCACCTTCTGGCTGAGCCAAGCCAGTCATGTTGGGCCAGGAGGCTGAACACTGGGGTGATACTGGGGTGACACTAGGGAGGGCATTGGGCAGGCTCAGGGGGTGCAAGGCTTGAAGAAGAACTCACCACAAACACTTATTTCATCCCCTCTCTGTGAAAGAGGACAGACTTCATATGATTTACTGAGAAATCTGTGAATTTTAATAACTGCTCCCATTTATCAGGACATAGCATACTGTATCTTTTGCAGCTGTTTAAAAACAGTGCTTTCAAATCAGTTTCACCATAGACTCAAAAAAAAACCCCTAAGACAAAATTGAAAACCAAAAACCAGCCATATGCCTACTTGACCTAGGATACATAAACCTGTTGTTCAGTCCAGAGGAGGGATTACAGCATTACTTTTTAGTAAGTTGCTTTTCATATGGAAATTTCTTTTCACAGTAAAGCTCTGTATTTAATGGCATCAACATAAAAAACATCCCTATTTTTAGTTCCCCGATCGTGGACATATAGATTTTTATAGTGTCTGCAAGCATACATTAACGTTAATTTCCCCATTCTCCTTTGTACTTTGTTAATGTCACAATCTGCTGTAAAACCTTGCCAAGTTTCTTAACTGTCATGTTAATTCCAAGACCCAGTCTGCACTCTCTGACATTTCAGGACAGAACATGGCAGTAAAAATAGATTAAAACAGCTTATAAGTATTATAAAACCTAGAACTTTACAGATGGTGGAATTATATCTCCTGAATGGAAATTTTAGCAACTCAGAACACAATAATATTAGAATAGCCTATTGATTTCTAAGACAAATATTTTCAGAAGTAACGTAATGGTGTCTGAAGAGTGGGCAAAGCCCACAAAAATGTAGGAAAGTTGAGTGGGGTTTTTCTTCCTTTTTTAAAGCATCACTGTGAATGTGCATATCGTGTTGGTGCTAGTATTAAGTTTCAAAGCTTTTCTGTGCCATATAAATAAAGGACATAATAAGATCTTGATTTTATTCATGGTTAGTTCAAAGTTCACACAAATTATTTCACACAGGGGATTTGTCTGAGGGTTTTGGCATTATAGAAATGCATTAATGTACTTTAGATATTAAATGACAATGCCACATGGTAAGAAATTTGCACGAATGAACAGGAAATTAGACACTGTTTCTTTTTTTTAACTGATTGCTAAAGAATGCGCTGTTTGAACATAGACTATCCATTTCAAAGGGAAGCTTTTGCTGATTTCAGGAAGTTTAAAATCAGCTAATCAGAAAGTAATACAAAGTTAGAGTTAAATATTTTTTTAAAGGAAACTGTTTCTTTAAAAAAAATCCTTTCCCCTTTTCTTTAAGGAGTACTTATTATTTCCATCATCCTTGTTGAGTTGTTGATGAATAGCTCACATCGTTTGCCAAGCTCCACCCTCTGTCTTTTTTCTAAACCCTTTACTCATTATTTGCTCAGTCTTTTTCCCACAGCCTAGACAGCCTGTCAAGGCAGCTTAAATAAAACACTGTATTAACATTAGGAAATGGCATTCAGTTCCCAATTGATCTCCTAATACTTTATGTTGAAATGATAATTGGTACAGTCTTCATTGAAAAAAAAGAGAGAAAAACTACTTTTCAGTCACCACAAGGTATTATCTTAGCTAATGTATTCACAACCAAACAGATACATTTTTAAAATCTCCCCATCTGCTGGAGACTGCAGTTCACAATTCTTTTCAGCTGACATAATCCAGATTGATTCGTTCAGCAGATAAAATTCAGGCCACTTCTGCCCTTTATAGGAGCAACATAATACCAGTCTTTATTCAGTAACAATGTAACATAATGGGATCGGAATGTGCAAAATGACTGTTCTTAAATTACTGTGACACACAAGGGTCCAACACAAGCTGTGGTTTAATGTAAAAAATCATTAGGCACAGATTACTAAAGTGGTCCTGCATTAACAAGGTCAAACCAAGACGGTTTATGATATTTTTCACGAAGGAAAAAAAAAAAAAAGTTTGCTAATATCTAGATTATGAATGCATTTTTAAGAGGGGAAAAATCTGCAGGTTTTTAGTTTTTTTTCCCATGAAGAAAGTGCTGTTTATTCAATAATGAGTGCAACAGTTAAGGATTCTATAAAGACCTTTTCCACAGAGCCAAGTTAATCTACTACACACTGAAGCGCACACACAAAAAATCTAAATATCAAAAGGTTGTCAAGAGAGTTGCCAGAAACGAATATTTTTGTGCACTGCTATATCAAACAAATGTTGAAGACTGTCGGATAATTATTAACCCATTATAGCACTTTTCTTTTGATGTAGCCAGACACCACGAGAAGGAATTTAGCAAGTTTCCACACCACTGCAGGGGTTTTGCATCTTTGTAAATCATCAACACTTAACAATACATCTCTCATAAGCTCACCCATCAACCTGTCTGCACAAAAGCAGCCAAAGTGAAGAGACACAGTAAATTCTGTCCTTAATAGACAGCTCAATGCCCCTTGAGATTCTGATGGCCATCTAAGATCATATAATATATGAATTTTCTTTGTACAGCTATTTCTTCCTACTTGATACAATCAAAAATTTAATAAGTATCACTTAAGAAATGCACTAGATCTCACACATTGAAATAAAGGAATAAATAAACTACTATTTCCCAGCCTATCAATAACTCTGCTGGTGTTTTCCTCTTGCCTTTGATTTGGAGGCTAATAGTGAATGAAACCCAGCATCTCAGGAGCTTGGCTAGCTCGTGCAAAGCAGCCAATTTTGGCTCTCAATGGAAGTTAACCCAAAAGCATCATAGCTCAGCTCCTGGGAGGAAAGGTGGTATTTAAAAAGAAAAGAATAAACCATTTCTACCCTGGTTTGTAACTGGGGCTCCAGATCAGGTGCCCCTCATGGGAATGGAAGGGTTAAATTCCCCACATTCCACTTTCCCATTTTGACCTTGTAAACAATGCAAGTAGAGTTTTGCTGCCCCTTACTGCTGTGCTAAACTGCTATAGCTGGGCAGCTGTTGAAATCAGAGGCTTCAATTTAAGCTACAACTCATTTGTGCTGAGTGTACAAGCAGCAGCTACATTTTAAACACAGGTCCATGGAAAGGGACCCTCATTTGCATGACACATCCTCATGTGCCCATTGCAGGCACCTCCAGAAACAGCCTCCAGAAACTCAGCTAGATGGTGACACCTAGCAGGCTCTAAGAACAGCTGGGGAGGAATGGATTGATTCAGAAATTCAGTGGGAACATGTCTGGATTCTCCATGCAAGTGGGCAGCGGTCACACCCTGGCCCTGCCAAGGACAGCTTTCCACTGGCACAGCACAGGTGTCCACAGTACTACAATAAAATCAAAAGGTGCTCTCATGAAACACTTTCATTAGAAGAATTCCCACAGTTTGCATCATTTTCCAGCAAATACACTGAAATCTTTTCCAGTCAACTCCATCGAAAGCAGTGAAAAAAATGAATTGGTGGAAGCTCATAGCCAGACCATAAAATAAGCTTGTGTCTTCTGAGTAACAAATGTATTTAAATGACACGTGTTCTGCTAAGGTGAACTTCATAGTCACAAAAGATTGCAGTTTTAAGAAGTAATGGAAACCAACTGCATCTCTCCAACAGTCTTGGAAACTCATTACAGTCAAATATTTACATATTCTAGTGAACTTAGGATGTCAATTTTGGCTACACAAATCCAATAACTGAAACATATGGCCTTGAAACCTGCAATCAATATAAACCTTTTAGAGCCCAAGCTTCAAAAAGTTATATCAAATATATATTCGATGAGAAGAAGGTTAATTGACTAATTGATTACTCAGTTACAATTAAGTGCTCTTCAGATATCTTTGGGAAATACTGAGATAAAATAGGAATAGATATGTATTTGTTTATCAGCTCCCTGATTTATAGCTATCATTTATTTTTTATTTCCTAAGTCAATTTTTACATTTATGTATTTTAACAATATAGTCCCTGGTGAGAATCAATATACATGTTTTTTTCACCACAGGGCTATCAAAAGTTAGCCTAGAAATCCATATTAACCAATTCAGCCAATTTCAGTGCAGATTTCAGCCTGATAAATACCTTGCTAAAATATTCAGACTGTCTCCAGATGGCAGTTAGGGAGAAGGAACATGAAATATTTGTAGCAATAAAGGTGTTAACCAATACTAACCTTGCTGATAAACTCTGAACTTAACAACAGTTAAGACAAAAGGTGGCCCTTGGGGAAAAAAAAAAGCACGAAGTGTGCTGTTTGCATGTTTTAACAAAGTACTATTTCTTATCAAAATAGAAACACATTCATAAAATTTCTACCCCTACAGCAACAGCCAAGAGGATCTTTGGGATCTCTGGGGCATTTTAAAGTTGACTAAATGATAAATCAGATAGAATCAGGCCTTCAGAGCTGTCTGCACAGAAGAATACTGTTAACTCTTTAGTAGTATTAACATTATTTAAAATTTATTTAGCAGTATCACCCATGTTCTCAGTAAGGAGGAGAACATTGTTGTGCCACACACTGTGCACACACACATTATTTGTAGATACATACAAACACATACAAGAGGTCCATCATCTGGTGACTGATGAGCTAAATAAGGCTGGGTAAGATTTATTAAAATATGTTAAATTCCTCTGAAGATGGCAAGATAAATTACAAAAGCCTCACTGCTAGAAGTGAAGGCCTTCAACTCTTTCCTGCATTCACTTCTGAGACACTGGGTTAGCTACCACAAACACTGCTTAAAATGGTCACAGACACAAAGCCTCCTATCTTTGAGGGTAGAACTCTGGATTTACTTCAAAACTTGATGGCAATTCTATACATGGGGTATAGTAAAGAAAGGTACTATGTTGTTGAGGCAGTATTTCAAATATTTTTGATTGGTGCCTCAGATTACAGCATGCAGTGATAAGGATGAAGAAAATAACTTCACATTCTCACTGGACAATAAAGTCTTATTTTTGTGACTGTCCTGTAATTACACAGGTCCAGAAGGGGATGTGTTTCAGAGGAGATAACTTGAGTGAGTCACGAGGAAGACTGAAGAAGAAAAATTCACACTTTCCTCTTCTTAGTGTAAGTACCTGGTACACCTAACCCTCAATATGTTCAAAAACTTGTAGGAGTTATCCTTTTCAAGAAATTTGGCTTACAATTAGATCAGTACAAGATTCAAGTAACTCCACTGGATTCTCCCTTCCCTCTCCTCTGCCTAACAGCAGCAATGCCTGGCATGGGACAGGATGTGGCTGGGCCCCAGAGCACTAAAATCTCATAAACTCTGCTCCTTGACCTTAAATTCACACTTTTGGGCTGAAATTCATCACTAAATGCTTTGTTCTTTTAATTTTCCTAGTGCAGTCCAAGCAAGGCAGAGTTAGATCCTCCAAGGCCTATGATGATATTGCAGATTTTCATCGGTGTGGCTGAGAACAGAACGTGGCCTTACAAGGATATTATATTTTATCATGAGCTTTCAAAACACAACAGGGACACCAGACGTAAAACAAACCCTCCTTACACGCTGCACTTTACAGCATGTCAGGGGTGATGTGTGCTTTCTGTTGGGCCTCCTAACGAGATGACAGGCGCTGCTGTCCGGTGACAAAGCCACATGACAGCGAGGTGTCACAGACAGGGGGGGCAGATGTATCACTGCTCTGCCGCTCGGATGGGAGTGACATCCTTTGAATCCCAAGAGACAATGTCGAGGGCGAGGCAACCTCAGTGTGCAGGGTGTACGCTCAGTGGTATTGACAACAATTCCATGTACATCCATCGTGGGGGAACACTGAGGTCTGAAGACAGCAGACTTCAGATTTCATCCGTGAGATAGTGCCAACAGATGAAGGATTGTTGTGAACAATAGCCTTCAAAAAAGGAAGCCAATATTCTATAATTATGTTCAAGGCTTCAAATTTACCAAAAAAATTCTGTGGGTTTTTTTTTTAAGTGCTCCGTATTCACATCCTACACTATGGAGAGAATTATTCCGAAAGACACATCATTAAAATTCTTTACAAAGGAATTTATCATATAAAATATGAACATTTTATATTAATTAGTCCTGATTTGAAAGGCCATAAATTAGCTTTCTTTTGAGTATGACCAGAGATAACATTATAAGCTAAGTCCTGGGGGACATCACAACACTAACATTATCTACCACATTTCTGAAGCGGGTCACATACTTTCGTGGCTAATTTTACTTAAATACCCTCCAATATTTTCCAGACTTTATGGAAGCTTATAGAACATTTTACGAAATCAGCACCAGTAAAAAAAAAAAAAAAAAAAAAAAAAAAAAAAAAAAATCGCAAAAAAAGCAGAGAGACAAACTCACTGCATTTTACAGGTCGTGGCACGTTCGTCACTGCACCGATGTTATTCATAGTCACTGGTCTCACGTAAGTAGGTCATTGGACCTACTTGCCCTTTTCAGTGATCCTGAAATATGGTGGCATACTTGAAAAGCCATATAGAAATGTGGAGCTCTCCTGATAAATCATCCCAGGATCGGATGCTGGCTCTTGCATTCAGATTCAGGGAAATAACAGCTGAGTCCTATTAGTAGAGGTGGGGAACAGGGAGCAGGGGTAGAGGGGGCAGTTAGATCCTCCTGTCCCTTGAAAGGGATTCTCCCTTTGCTGGCAGAATAAGGAGAGGTTGAGGTGGAGACAAACCCTTAAGCAAATGCCTGGAAAACCTCAGCACCCTTTTGTGAGAGGAGTGTTTGGGCTGGTGAGGAAGACAAAGTGGGAGAGTGGGGGAGGTTGGGAGCTCACCCAGGAAGGCAGTTAAGACTGACTTTCTGTAAAGGTGAAGAAATCTTTCCTTCTCCTTCCTCCCGTCCAAGTCAAAGGGGAGAGAGGAGAAAAAAAAAAAAAAAAAAGAGAGAGAAAGAAAGCAAATAAGAAGACTTCTTATGCTATGCTGCTCCCTTCCAGGAGTCACAAACCCTGCACCTACTCTGTCAACCAAGCCATCAGCAGGTGGGAAAGCTGCCTTGGGACCACGTGCTCTTAAATTCAGTGCTCTTTCTCCAAACAACCATGGCATAGAAACAGGTATCTGGGTATAACTGGTACCAGCTACCTGGGCATCACTGATTTATGGGGCAGGAGCATGGTTAATGTCAGCTGAAATATCAACCTATGTGATCTCATCATACTCTGCCCTTACCTACAGACAGCCCTGTCACCTCTGATGTAATCTCTTGCCCAATACCTAACAAAACAGAAAAGACTGGTTTAACTTTGTATGGGGGTAGGAAATAATGGAGGATTCTTTCTCCAGAAAAAAAATCTCAATATCTCAAGATAGCAACAAAAAGTCGACCATTAGGCATCCTAGGTTTAAAAAAAAAAAAAAAAAAAAAAAAAAAAAAAGGGGGTGGGGGGGAAATTTAAGCCATCAAAACCTTTTCAGCTGCATGAATTGTGTATGTTAAGAGGCCTGGAAACTGCTTCATGTGCTTCACCTCCTGCTGAGCAGTTTTTATGCTGACAGGACTGAAGATAGCTTTTCTAGCTCGTAATATCACAAGGAAAATGCTATAATAAACTAAGACATCTCTGATCATATGCTAAAGGTGTACATGTAATGTGCTCATGATAAATCCATTTATCATTAGAGACAAGTTTAAAATACAATTGACTTGTTCCAGGTTCCAAAAATTATGTTTGTTGAACTAATTCATACATGCCTTCAATTTTCAGTGTTTAGCAGTTCCAAAGTAAAGTTAAACTTGTCTGAAAGCAGAGATTTAATTTATTTGTGGTGAAGAATGCATGTAAACACATTTTATATGACTGCTACTCATACTACAGCATCAGCTCAGGTTAGGAATTTTGTAATGCATAGTTGGCCTAAACATGTTGAAACTCATCAACAGGTTTTTTCCTGAATCTGGATCCTTGGGTCAAGTGCACAGAATGAAAAAATTCCATCCCTGGTTAACTAAATCACATGCTTTTCTGTAGAAAACAGTTAAATGAAACTGAGGGTGAACATCCAGCACATAGCAGAAGTTCAAAAGCAGCCTTTCCATTACGGATCTACCCAGTCCCTTGAACTCTGGAGCAAAAAGGCCTGGAACAAAAGCAGAGTATTTGTCCAAACCTTTGTCTTCAGATCTTCCTCCTGACTCCTTAAATGCAGAGTTTTATCCTATGCAGAGCTGTATTCTACTATGTGCAAACTAAAATCTTTCATAATCTGATTTTGGTTTTTTCATACTTTCCAAAGACAAGTGAAAATTTAGTTTCCACTGTCAAATAAATTAACTATTGTAACTCTGCCTGCCCAAACCTTAAAAGATGATCAAGTTTACTAATTTGGATGGACTAAAAATGCATGTTACTAAAAATAGGTAAACCCTTGATTTTCAAAACTCAAAAAAATGTATAAGAAAACTTTTCACCCCACAACCATTTAATGTTTAAAATCTTATAAAACTAAACTCAAATATGAAAATGGGGACCCAGTATCCTTCCTGCTCTATTGCATCTTCGGCATACTTTATACCTCTCATGGTATCATTAGTTGTATCACATTTTGCTACTGCTAAATACAACTGGACTCATTTTTTAATGCACATCAGCATTTCATAATGACAAATAAAGACATTTTAAAAGTACGGGAACCAGAATGTTCTACAAGTATTCCATGCAACAGAGGATCTCGCTGAAGTAATATCTCACTCAGAATGACAGGGTATAATGCTTCCAACACTCAGCATCTTGCAAGTTATCCCTGACTCCTGAAAATAACATTTCTAAATTCACTTCTCTTAATGCATGAAAGTTACCCCTCCCTGCACAAAACCTGTAGTAAGAAGCAAGCAGGACAGTGGGACTGGAGAGATTTAACTTTCGAGTGCCCTGGAAGCCCCTCCATGGCACCACATCACACCATTTTTTGTGGTCAGAGAGAGGCAAAATAGGAAAAAAGTCCCCCAGGTCTGTCAGTGGATCTCAGCTTCACCAAGCCAGCCCAAGCCCTGCTGCAGATCCCCTCTGTGTCCTCTCCCGTGGTCACTGTGCAGGCTCCCCCTCACCCCTGGGGCTGTTCCTGCCACAGTTCCTGTCCCTCAGCCTGGCACAGAGCAATGACAAACCCACAGTGCCTACCTCTAAGTGTCAGCAAGAGGAAAGATGTCAGGAAGACAAGGGGAGAGTTAGGCAAAAATAGCTTACGTTTGTTAAGTTGGTTCTTGATTAGATTGTGCTCTTTTGGCCAAAGAATTGTTTTTCTGATGATGCCTGTATAGTACCATTCAGCTGGAGACCAAAATTCTGTTACTTTTTGTTACCGGCTAAGGTTGGTAAATAAAAATGTTGTATTTTTCAGTTTGAATGCACATGTTCAGCCTCCTCCTGCTGTTGCACACTGCCTCCCAAGGAAGGGAAGGGGGAAGGTGGTAAGGTGACCATCCTTCTGTGTGCTAAGGACTTCCCTTAGTGCTGTTCTTCTAGACAGGTTTATTTCACCCTGTGTTAGGGCAAGTGCTCTAACTCAGAGACACAGGCAGGGCCTCAGAGTTAGGCTTGAGTCCATCACTCCTGTGAAGGTACAGCATGGAGAAAGAGAGATGTGAAAGGCTTTAGGGCTGCCAGCTACAAAGTTCAGACACTTCTCTTACCCTGACCAGGGCAGGAAACCTCAAAGTCCACAAAGTCCCAAGCCAGGTTTAACAAGAGGTTGGGCAGATCAAACAGCTTCAGCAGAGAGTTTAGGTTGTGGCAGGACCCACTTTATGTCTACTCTAAATCCAAGAAGCTCGGAAGAGGAGGGGGAAATTAAAGGTTAGCTCTGAGTATCAGGCAAGGCATGTCTTTTTTTTAATGTAGCCTTAATGAGTTTTGCCATGCTATATCTACTGACATTTTAATAACTGCTAAACCCCTGAAAGTCTCCAGAGAAGGTGCACTGATACTATGATGAGCATAATATAAATGCATAGACAGACAGATATTAATAATTTCTTTTTACTGATGTATGTGTATATATCTGTATAATAATATAAAGCTTTCAGGGTATTTTACCCCTATTCAGCACAACAACATTTACTACTATCAGTCTAATCATAAATACAATTATTCTTGAGTACTCTATTACAAAAACCAATAAACTAGGCCTCAATAGAGATTCTGAAATTACTTAACTTTTCTTTAGAAAAATATTAAAACAGTATTATCACATCAATGAGAGGAAAAGACAGGAAGATAATAAAGTTATGTTAAACCTCCCTGTATTTACTCATGTGTGAAACAGTTATGTCTGGTCACATAATTGCAATGGTTCTGAGAAATATTTCATATTTTATAATGAACATTAAAAGAGTTTGTGGATCATTACTTTATATGAGTTCCAAAGTTATTACATAAAACCCAACAGGAATGGTTATAAATTATTTGATCCTCTAGTCTGGCCATGGTAAACATAACATGAAGGCTGAACTATCTCAGCAGACAAGATTCACAATAATAGGCAAAGTGCCACTACAGTCAAAAAAGAAGAAAAAAATACCTGGGTACTTGTAAACAAGACTCTTAACTTTCTTCTGTGTTGTTTCAAAGAACTCCTTTTCTACAATAAGCTTAAGCCATTAAAAAAAATAAAGAAAGAAAAGCTTTTTCTAGAACAACAGAAAACTTGCTCATAGGCATGGACTATCATCTACCAATTTGGCATTATCATAACCATGGCCCTAAAGTCACTGGCAGATTCTTGAACTTACAGCACAGTATGCATTTAAGACACTATGCTTTGCCATGAAATAATATTACAGGCAATTATTTGATTTTTCAAAGAATCCTGAAGAGCAACTCATTGAAATATGAAAAATAACAAAAAAATTACACACTTTAAACAATTAGGTAGAATTTTTGTCTTCAAACTCCACTGGGCAGCAACATTTTAATTAATGAGTGATCATTTGCTCCAGAGATAAATGTAATACTAAATGAATTCTGGTCTATTTTGCCCTCTCAGCTCATCTTTGTCTCTAGCTCCTGTTCTTTGTGTCATAGTACTTTGTGGATGTTTTTGTTTTGTTCTGGAAATGCCTTCTAAGAATATTAATATGGAGAATTATACAGTTGTGCATGCACAACATTTGATAAGACTGGAAAACATGTTTAGATATTCTGGTCAATTTACAACATATCTTTAATGCAAATCGTATCTGAGGCTCAAATCCTCCAAATTTCTGCTCAGCACGCTGTGTGTTCCATGTACAAGAAGACCCTTTCCTTGAATGAATTACTGGGGAACATTTTTGGCTCAGGTAGAGAGAAGCCTGAGCTGGGTGATGATGGTCTGTCCTGGCTCCCTGCTCTGCTGTGGGTTTCCAAGCCATGGTTGGTGGGCTCGAGCTGGGAGCACTGACGACACAGAACAGCCCCTGCTGAGCCAGAGCTCAGGACCCTGCCCACAGGAGCTTCTGGAGCAGGACACAATCAGGCCTCATTAACCACTTGTAACTTTTTTTTCCCCTCCTCTCCCTTCCAGAGTTCCAGGAGTTGTATTGAAACACTAAACCACACTGCCAGAGGCACTTAGCTTCTGCAGTCTTTCATCACAAAACACTTAGGCATGAAAATTTCCTGCCTTGCGACTTATCTGGTTGTCTGATGCCAGGAGTGCCTGCTATGTCCTGGCCCTGCTGGAAGAGCTGCCAGGGTGGGTTGTGGTCCCACCTGTGAGCATGTCTTTCACAGAAAAGTTGGAGTTTATTTTTAGGTTTGATATTACCTCCTGTGTGACAAGTACCCCCTTGGGAAAGCGCGTGTTGTGCCACTCAAAACCACACTGTACTTTGAACAACTTTCAGTTATCACTGACCAATTTTTTTGAGTGCTGCTAATTCCCTGTTACCTTTTTCAGTTCCTGCATGATGGCTATTCACTGCTATAACCTTTTCAAGCTGAAACTCTATGCACTGCCCTCACTTTTGCCTCATTGTCTCTTTTTCTACACTTGAAGGCACTAGCTGTTTCCATTTGTCAAAGTAGTATATAATTTGTTAAATAACTTCCTTTTTACTTTTTGCCTTTTCAGGAAGTTTCAAGGATGAGTGAGACTCTGTAACCTCACCTGGAATTTCTTCCTGGTTGCCTAGAGAGCTGATTCTCCAAATTTTTCAAGTGATATTCTGAATTCTAACAGCATCTCTTTGCATTAAAAATATACAACCTGTGGTATCAGCATTGAAGGATTTTACAGTAGAATCGACCCAATCTGTGCCATAAACACAAATTTGTGTGAGCTGATGGGGGGATCTGCTGGACAGGTGTAGCTTGATAGAATGAGGCAACAAAACCCTCAGGGCTGTTTTGGGGAAGGCAGCAGCCTGTTTGAAGTACTTTGCTTTTTAGAGATAATCTGTTCATCCCTGTTTTTCTGTGACCAACATCTCCAAGCCATCTGTGTCGCATCCTCTAGGTGGTGCTGATACTGCACAACTCCCGCTTCCCCACACAATGAAAACATTAATTTGCTATGAGATAATTTTTGACGTAAATGTAAAATGGTGCCCATTCGAACTCAGTAATGAAGCATGGTGCATTTCTACAGCTCCTAATTTGACTAGTTAAATGACTCCATTACGTGTCTAACAGACAGAAGCAAATAATTTCTGGTCAGTTGACGCTCACTTATCCGTATCATTTTACCCTGAAAATAAAGTCTCTAATCTACAGTTTCTTTGTCTTAGTTTTTTTTCATGTTATTAAAGCAAACATACTTAAATAAGAGAGATTAAACCAACACAAACTAACAATTAAGGCTACGATACAGAAATCAAGTTTCTATAATGTGGGAGGATGGATAAAAAAATTAAAATTAAATAAAAAATTAAATGACTGCTTATCTCTGTTACTCCCAGTATGAGATTTGACAACACTGCTATTTAGGAAAAGGAAAATATCTTTCTCAAATTTTGAAAACCACTTTAAATGCTGCCTGCAAGTCTGCCTATAAAACTTCCCTGCACAACTTTGAGAATGTTTGGAAAGACTCTTTACAGTACAGAGCAATAAAATAAAAATGTTGCCTTAATAAATATCAGGTGATGAATAATTTTGCCCCGAGGAAAAAAATGGTTAATGCTGAATCTTAATGTTCCTCATCTAAACGCTTTTTTCTTCCTGCTAAAAACAAGTTTAGAATTAAAGCATATCACTTTACACATATTGCATGCATATTAGTGAGACACAGCTGCTTATGCCCTACTCTTAAGAGCCATATGATTAAGTTATGGGATATCAGATAATCCAAAGTCCCTTTCTATTGGCCATCTTTTGCAGACAAAGGCTTTTTAGTTTTAAGTCCATTTAATGACAGAATGTCCAATTCTATAAATGTGTGAGTAATTCCAGTGGAACACCTGTGGCTCTCTCTGCTAGAATATAGAAGGAGAGATATAAAATGTCATTACAGTAACATTCAGTGTCTGACTTTAGCAAAAAATATTCGCAATCAAGGCTGCCACTCCATCCCTGATGTATTCCATCACGCTCGGGTTTCCATGGTCTCAGAGAAGTGAGTGTGAGCTTACATACCATATGTGGTACCAGCCTTCCTCACAGTGGGGTGAGCTAAGGACAGAGCAGCAGTTTTCTGGTTGAAGTCACGGGTCCTGTGGGCTCATTTCCACCATGGTTTGTGGGGACAGAGGCACGTAACTCTCAGCATTATTTGCAAGTGAAAAGTAAAAGTTTTCATACTACTTTTAAAAACCATCCCCCCGCCCTCCCTCAAATCCTGTACTTAACCTTATTTTCATAGGGGTTTTTTTCTGTTTTATTTTTTTTTTCTCTCCCCAAAGATTTAAACACTATTTGAGCAATTTTTGTATGACTACAAATTTTCTAGTGACAAGGAAAAAGGACAAACAGATTTTGGTGCATCTGGTGAAACATCCAGAAAACCTGAGTTTTCTATTGATGTTGTTTTTGCAGTCATGACAGTGGAAATGTTATGACCCAAATCTAACCATGGAGAGTTACATTAAAATTAATGGACTTCTTCACAGTAGCCATTCTTCAAACAGAAGCAGCATTCAAGGAGTTAGAGTTGGATTTACAACTAAAATATAAAGCTCAATATCGATGTTCAATTTCAGCAGGGTTAATTTTGAGAGTATGCTGGAAGTGTCAGTGAATCGCAGGCTCACTGCTGCTCTCGAGGAAGGCAATGGCAAAACTCCCAGCTGACTTCAATGAGAGGAGGAGCAGACCCTGAATGGAATAAAGGAGCGGAGGAAACAACTCCATACGGAAATGGCAAGTATTCAAAGATGAGTTCATATCAGCAGAAAATACACATGCGGCCTGACAAAAATACATGAAGGGTCAGAGAAGCGATGTCTGTCTTGGGAAATCCAAAATAGCAAAGCAGAAGATCTCAGACAGAAGAGGGAGGATGGTCTGGGGGCAACACAATGGCCTCAGCACATCAAGCAGAATTCCTGGGTTTATCAAGGGCTGGGATGCACATGGAGAGGATGGCATGAGGCCATCCTACGCTGCACACACACCAACCAAACAACGGGGGCACCCAGCAGGAGATCCGCGACCAAGGTGGCTGCAAACACTGACATGTGGAGCAGCTACCAAGGATGAGAAAAATTAATAAATCAAAAAGTTGAAGCTGTAAAAACGCACTTCTTTAAGCGGATAAAGTCTGAAACAATACTGCAGAAGGAATGACAGCCAGAATCTGGGAGGAAGAGGCAGAAGAAAGGGGACACTTTAGCAAATGTCTGTGGAACATCTTTGGAAGCAGGGGAGGTAGCTGTGGACGGGAACACTAATGTGACACCTATATATAACAGCAGCTCTAGGAAAGATCAAGGAAATTAAACACCAGTCAGCCTGATTTCAGCAGTGGGAAAGATATTGGAAACACTAATCAGGGGAAAAATAGGGAAAGTTATGATTTAATTAAAGATATTCAGCATGGATTCACAAAAGGGAGATTGTACGTAACAAAACTAATAGAATATTTTGAAAAAAATAACACCCCCTGGGAAAAAAAAACCAAACCTAAACGCAAAAAGAATCAAAAGAATCCATGAGCATGATTTACATGGGCTCTCTGAAAGGTAGTGCCACATGATCCCCTAACAGGCTACAACGCCGTGAGTTCTGACGAGAGGCTGGGCTAAATAATGCATCACGACCCGGACAGCATGTGAGGGCACAGTGCTCTGCATGCTAACAGCAAGAGCAGAGTGTGCAAGGGGAGAGCTGGCCTGGCCCAAAGATCACTACAGGACCGGGGTTCATTCAGCTTCTATTACAATGGCATGCAAAAACGGGATGAAATTTATTCAGAGTAGCAAATGGAGGAGAAGCCGGAGACAATTTGAATGAAGAGACAATATATAAAAATCCAGCCTGCCTTTTAGTGAGCAGGGAAAGTGATGGGATATGATTCAATACAGAAAATATGTCAAGTGACATAGTGGTAAGAACAAAAGGCAGGCACCACTCACTGCTCTCCTTAGTGGAGACAGAAGGGGCAAAGCAGGGTGAATAATTAGAAATTAAACTCATAATCTTAAGCATAGAACCTAATGTCAGCACAAAAAGCAGAGATATTTCTGGAATTTCCAAACTGACTAACTGTGCAAAATCATTCCTGTACTGTGTAACAGGACAACAAGGAAGTATTTTCAGCACCATACCTCAACTTTGGCTACCTTTATCACTAGGCCTATACAAGACATCCAAAAAGCCAAGTGACAAAATTATCCCAATAAGTCAGAATCCAAACCAGCTCAGTATTCCTTAGAAGCCCAGGTAGGGAATACACAATTGCTGAAGTAGCCTCAAGCTCCAGCCCCATCTAATAACAAGCGAGCACAAGCTGAAGCTAAGGAAAAGCATGCATTAATGGAATTTAAGTGTAATTTCTTTACACAGAGATGATAGTCAATGTCATGCACAACCCATGGCAGCATTAGCAACCTGTGGAAAAATATTACACCGTGACTCACTCAGAACAAAAGCCAAACAGCGCAATTATGTTCCTGACTTTTCATCCTTCAGTACTTTAAAACTATGAGAGCTGCTATTCAAGTGAAATATTATAAAATAAAGACTGTTAATTTGTATCATGGGCCAGGAAAGAATGTAAGCCGGCTCGAATCTGCAAATTTTCATGCACATAGCATGTGAGAGCAAGTAACTGAGAGGTGCCAGAGGATGCACAAAGAGCCACCCCACAGCTGAGCTGCTGAGAAGCCTCACTGCCCGGCAGCCTCTGCAGTCTGCCCTCACACCCAGCTCACTCCAGCTACTTTGGTGGGGAGGTTTATTATTTTCCAAGCAAAAAATATATCCCAAAAAGGGGCCATAAGGGAATACTCTTGATGATGTTTCTGCCTTAAAAACCCAGCATGAAGTTACTAGAAATGGGAGGCCAGAAATTCTGTTGCTCCAACTACCACAGAAACAAATGGGATTTACATGCAACAGTACAGCCACAGTGCAAGTGACAGACTGGTATCTACAGTTGTCTGTAACTCATAGGACAGCCCTTATTGCTTATCTCATAATGCATTTTTATTCTTGAGTGTTTTCAGGGCTACACCTTCAGGTTATAGCCTTAAAAACAGTGATTCGTAGTGGAAGTCCCAAGAGACACACAGCGACATTGTCACCCTCTGCAAGCACAGCTGATAAATAGTGGAAATACACAGATCACAAGACTGAGAGAGGGATCAATAGCAAGGAAAGGGAGGGTGAAGGAGGGAGACAGAAGTCAGTTCACCACACTCAAGCAGCAGGACAAGGGCTTTGTGTTATAGGTGCTGTGTCCTGGCTGTCCTGCATCTGCCCTTCCCTCCCTTGCTTCTCGGAAAGTCACATCTATTCCTCATGGGAGACGCACATTATGTCTTTCCCATTCTGCACCTAAACATTACCAACATCCCACTTCATGCTGGGACACAAAGGGGATTCAGAGGCTCTTGCAGGGAGGAGAGGGAAGGTGAGGGTCCCACTGCCTGCCAGCACACTCCTTTACTGGTTACCCAAAAAACAGGAGGGGGTAGCTTGGGCAACACATGACATCAGGAAATTTTGTTCAGAGCAAAGCCGACATCTCTGTGCACACTCTCACCACCCATCCAAAAAAGAAGTTAGCATGAAGTTACAGCTATGGAAACTCACACAAACAGCACTAAACTTTAATTCACAACCGAGCCAAGCACAGAGCCCCTTAATTACAACCAGACCCATGAATGTGAGGTGTCTAGAATGAAAACAAAGGGTTAAAATACCTGTCTGGATTTTTTCTTGAAAATCAGTCATTGAGAATCATCTGTCAGTAAGACAAAATTAATTACTACATGTAAAATTGAAAAAAAGCAACATAAATTTAAATATTACATAATATTACAAAAATGTTCATAAAATCCTACTGTTAATGATGCATGTTCACCTTTCTAATGCTCAAACTAGCCAAGATTATTATACCCAATTTGCAATAATCAAAAATGAGAGGAAAAGAAAGGACTTTATTTTATTTTAATTACTTTATCTGAGTTTAGAAGCTTTGGAAAAAGCCTCAAATTACAGTAACTTGCAAAATTCAGTCATATTTTTGAATACTGTTCAAGGGCTGGTGCTGAAGAAATTGCTGAAGTCTAAATGTTAGACATTTATGCTTAACAAAGCTAGTAAATAGAAGCCTTAACTACTTCATTCACTTGAAGGCAATTATTGCACTTCTCTTGCAAGTATTTTACTAATTTATGCATAGTTGGTCTTACTTAGGCATTAAATCAATTACTGGTAATATATTAAATATGTTCTTAAGTTTAACATGCAAATATAGTTCCACTGAAGAGTTTTAAAGCCTTTTTTGGAGACATTTGTACGTGTTTACATTAAAAGGACTTTAAAAATTTGGCAGCAAATAGATGCACAAGTTTCTTAGAGCAGAGGCACAAACCTCCCACACACCACAGGCCAGCACCCAGATGCTGCAGGATTGAAAGTCAAGAATCAGGAGAAACACCTTCCACCTCCAAGAAAAGGTTAAAAAATATATATCCTAGCCAGCATATTATATGGAGTGCTGCCTCCAGCTAATAATTATTAAATTAATAATTAAAAAAAGGCACTCAACAGTCCTTGAGACATTCAGCCTGAACACCAAAAGCTAACAGGATGAGAAGGAGTACATTCAGCAGAAGCTGGCTGCATTCACCCCTGTGAGACACTGCTGGGTGCCTCAGCTGAGAGGCTGAGCAGCCTTTTTATCATGGTTCCAAAGAAGGGGCCTTGGTATTGTGCAGTGCAAGTCCAGAAGATATATCTACCTCAGGAATAACTCATCAGAACCTTTGATATGCAGAGCTTTTATTGATAAACAGGTAGTAAAAAAAAAAAAAAAAAATTGAAGAACTGCTGAATTTAGCAAAAAGCTTTTTTTAAAAAATAATTGAAGTGTACTGATCCACTAAATACTCCCCTGCACCCAGAGGACATCTTCCAGCTGACTGCCAGACTGCTCCTGGTAACTGCCCCTGGACAAAACCAGGTATCACAAAAGCATGGAGCCTCACAGCTCAAAGGGCAAGGCATGAGCACAGCATCTGCTGGGACAGACAGCACGAAGATCTTCCTGAAAGTGCAACACCTCCATGCTTCCTTCCATAAAACTTCCATGAAAAAACAAACAAAAATCTTGAAAAACAGGTGCTAAGGCTATAGAGTCAGAAGAAGTCCTGTGTTAATAGGGCAGAAAGTTGGGGGTGCTTACACAGCAGAGTGCTTTTGAGGAAGCTGCTTGTTCCCACCTGGACCGGCACCAAGAAAATCACTAATTCCTTCTTGGACCCAGTTTCCTCAATCAAGAATCTGAGACTACAAATTACTATTAAGAATTGGAAGGAAAAAGTGTCTTTTTGTTGAAGACATGAAGGGGAGGGGGGGAATAGTAAAGCAGCAGAAAATGGGGGTTGGTTGCCAAACTGGAAAAATCAATTATTCTACTGAACAACAGTAGATACAAATATAGCTGCCTCTACTCCCTCCTCCTCCTCCTCCATTGAACAAATTGTTAAAAGAACCAACAATCTGTTGAACGACAACCCCCGGTATGGTGTCATCATTTAAAAAGTGAACACGGAAAAGGTCTTGTTAAAAAGGAAGCACAAAGCTCCAGACACAATTTTGGATTCGCCCTGGGTGAATCCCTGCGTTCATTTTTGAGTTTAAAGCAGCCATTCTGAACCGGGTGTTTGATCACATCAATGCAAATAAATGCTTGAAAAGCACCCAAAACAGCCCAGATCATGACGATAGTGTTTGGACTTGTTCCATCTAAAAGCAAATTCCCACAGTCACTTAGCCCCCCATGTAAGATCATCTTCACTTGGTTGTTTGGGGTTTTTTTTAAAGCATATAACAGCATTGTCTTTGGTCCAATTATTGCACTTTTAAATGCAAAATGAGGTTTCAAAACCAGCTGATAAATGCTTCTCTTCATGCAGGATGAATAAAAACCTGGTGGTGACACACCGGGTTGGCAGCATTGTAGAGCAAGGTCCTGCGGGTTTCTTTGGAAGAACTGCTCCCGCATTAGAGACAGACAAAGGAAAGTAGTGGGAATTTTTCTCCTATGCCACGCTGGTGATTAGGGTAGTGTTGAATGAAATGGGAGGTGTCAGCAAGGCGAGGCTGCAGCACAGGGGCTGAGGCTTGGCTCAGGCAGGGTGGGTGCTGGGAGTAGGGGCCCAACGGGCAGCAGCAAGGCTGGGCACCCACAGGCACCTGCAGCATTCTCATGTCTTCAAAGAGGCTTTGCCTCTTTACTGTTAAAATAGTGATCTGGTAAAGGTAAGGGATGTAATACTGAGAGATAACAAGTATTTCCAAGGTAAGCCAGACAAGTGATGTGCCACACCAGGAGATGACCATGCCAACACACCATTACAACAGCTCCTGGTTTGGCCACCTTACACCAAGTTATGATCTTTTAACATTTCCAGCCCATGGCAGGTGGCTTTGTGAGTCTGTTAATAAAACAGGACCTCATGGCAGGCTTTAAAGCCATCTTTACACTTGTACTTTCAGGCACTTCATACAAGGAATGTACCCATTCCAATGTACTTTGCTTGCCAGGCTGATAAAATAAATAATGCTGGACACCATTTTTGCTTCTTTTCTTTGTCAGATGACTACATAAAAAAAAACCATGCTAAAAATCTCAGAATCTTAATAGCTGTTGAGCATTCGGCAGATGGTACCATCTAGACCCAGCTAATTGAAGGCCAAGCAGTCTAAATCCTGGTTGCAGACAAGAAATAAAATTTAATAGTGACAAATAGAGGGGTGAAAACAATGATGAGAGAATTGAGGGGATCATCCATTCCCTTTGCTTGGAAAATAAAGGGCAGTTACTATACTTAATGGCAGGAGATTTGACCAATGTGCCAACAAAAAAACTGAACTTGATTCCCATCTATTCTGTAGAGGTGCCATTTCCAGAGTCACATGTGATTTACAAAGGGGCACAGGGATCCAAGCCAGGCTTGATTGCTATCTATGCTCTACAATAATATCTTTAAAACATCAAACCTTGGAAATTAAAGCAGTTTCCAAAATATTTACCCAAAGAATATACGCCACATCTGAACTGTGCATAGAAACTGCTCTTTTCTGTTCATACTTTTAAGGCTATTTTTTAAATTCTTTCTAATGAGGAGAGCTACTTTTCAGGGAGGAAAGCACAGCAAAACTGAAAAAAAAAGAGAATGATTTCCAAGTACAAAGTGCAATGAAAGGCTGTATATGTTTTTCATGTAAGCATACATTATGCCTTCCATATTGTTAAAACTTGCTCATCACTGAACTACTCTACATGTAACTAAATTACAAATGGCTCAATGCTAACAAAACATAGCAAATTAAGACAGAATCAGGTCAGACTTCTGTTTGAATTATCTAACTGAGTCTCTAACCTGGCACAGTATTTGGCCACAGTCAAAAATACATTAAATACACGCAAGCATATTTATATACATACACATATCTATGTCTAGGAGTGTGAAGAAATGCATTAGGAAAAAAAAAAAGACAAAATGTGCAGGAGCCAAAATCCATGTGTCAAGGGGGTGAGGGGGAAAACAGGACACATTTAGACCAAACTCCTTAATTTTGGGTACAGTTAGAACCTGCCCCCACACACACAAAAAAAAAAAAAAAAACCACTCAAAAGACAACAAAACAAAACCAGACCAAAACATATTGAGATGCAAGACAAAGCATTTGCATCTTTGGATACCTGATTTGATCCTGTCATCGGGGAGGTAGACACCAGCTCAGATACTCAGAGACTGTGTGAAATTATAGACAGAAACCACAGTAAAAATGCTAAAGGCAGTGATCAGACTAAAAGGTTCATTGAAAGGAGAAGGTAGTAATACTGCACATTAATGAAAGCCTGGACCTATCACCTGCTGTAATAATTATCATGCTAATATGGGGGGTTGCCTCGGTTTGTGGTTTTTGGCATTCCCATTACTACCAGAAACTGCAAATTCAAACACTGTACGTGTAACATAAATGAAAAGATTCTCACCTTAATGCTGTGCAGAAGAAATAAATTATGCTTGGTTTTCTTTTTTTTTTTTTTCATTTTCACTTTTAAATTTCCTTTGACTGGGTGAACCTCAGGCTATGGAAATGCACGCAGGCATTGTAGCTACACAGATACCAGCATACAAATCTCTTCTGTACAGGAAACACATCAACACTAATCCATTTTCTGTACAAAATGTAAAACTTCACATGTTCTGTTCAAGCTCATTACTGACTAGTATCTTAAGCTTGTCAAGTGTTCTAAAGGAGCTTTCCAAGAGAAGTTTGTAGTTAAGCATATGGTAAGCTCGTCCAGTCCATATGACTGGTTGAGCATCGACCACTACTGTTGATACAGTTTCCCTCAATATTATGACAGTATTTGTCAATGAAAATTAAATTGCTGTCAAACTTTTCCCACTAAACTTACAGCACAGCACTCGGAGAGAGCCAGCTTCCTGACTCAAGCCAATAAGGCCTCTTCTAAACACTCCTCTATTTTACCCATTTGTGGAAAATCCCCTGTGGATTTATTTCTGACTTTTGCAATAACCTATAAAAGGCTTTCCAGTGCTTTTTGTGGAAAAATTCTGTGAAGCCATATTTAATGCATTTACTGTCTTTTCTCATAGTCTGTGAAAATCACACACAGCAGTATCTGGGCAATCTGTAAGGGCAGCTGCTTACAGACTGTAGAATGGGTGACGACACTGTGACAAACTTGAGGAGTCACACATGGGTGCAATGTGTCCTGCTGATGTGCACAAATATCTGCTTGAAGTTCATATTTTGAGGGTCAGGGAATAGTCACATAATGAGAAAAGCCTGAAAAAACCTAGACCAAACAGGTTCAAAAAATAACAATCACAGTTTCATGATCTTTGAAATAATTCAAAGGAGTTGGTGAAATATTACATGTTTTAAACAAACACGCTGCAGGTTTCTTCTTCTCCTTTTAACTTTGTTTTCAGATGCTGAAAATAATCCCCACAAATAAAATACCTTATAACCTCCTTAAGCAATTATGTCAAAGAAGGCTGTTTCTTAATCAATTAAAAAAAAAAAAAAAAAAGTGGCTTTATAGCTATTTCTATGGGGGTTTTTTAATATCACATTAAAAAAAGGTGTAATAGAAGACGCCAACAGTGCATAAGCAGTCTAGGAAGAAAAAAAATATTGTTTGGTATACCAAGAACATGGCATTAATTGCAGTAAGTACTGAAAGAGAGTAGCTGGTTTTAGTTGGTGTTTTACTGTCTCCCTTCTGTGTATGGATCTGGTCTCAGCTACAGGAAAATACTTCTAATATTGATTTATATAATCGTTCTGGAACTCTACTTCTTTACTACCATTCTCCTGACTACCTTTCTCATTAGCTGACACAGCTAGTGCATCAGGAATAGCAAACCAACACTATGTGATACCACCAAAATTTAGAAACTGCCCCTGCTGGTGGTGTGCCTGTGGTGGGGAGCAAGTCTGAGTTTGGGCTGGGCAGACCCCACTGAGGACATCCCAAGGCATGTCTCACACCTGCACAGGTGATTTTCAGAGGCCAGGAAAAGCTAAGCTGACAACCTCCCCTGGGAGGCTCCCTGCATCTGCTGGAGGTGCCTGGGAGGGCTGGTCTGCAAGATGCTGCCAGAGGGAATAGAGGCTCTCCAAGCTCAGCACCAGGTGGGGCAGCTGCAAGCCCACAGACCACCTCACCCTGGGACTTTTGTCTGCAACTCTTATTGTGTTATTAAAACGGTCCTACTCAAACAGATGGGCACTCTTTCCATCCAAGCACAGGAGATAACAAATACCTTACATCTCCATGTCCTTCCACAACCAGGTGCTTCAGTTTAATTTTCCTACTCTAACAGATCAAGTACACACAAAAATTTAGATGCGGTAGAAAATCAGAAGTCAAGATGTTTTTCTCTTTTCTAATCTGGGGCTGCAAATATACAAATCAGCAGCAGGGAGGCTTTTCTCGTTTAGGGATCCTTTTGTAAGGGACAGGGGATAGTGCTCAAGGTCATTGGCTTTTGTGTTTTTGATGAAATTATTTGTCTGCTCTTAAATTCAATGGGCAATTTCAGTAGCAGCCACTTCCAAAAGCCTAAATTTGGCAGTTTGTAATACTTAGTCAGTCTGTTGGGAAGGCAGCAATGTCCCTAAAACACAGATATGGAATTAAAATATGGAGCAGAACAATGACTCTATTTGTCTCTTATATGGAGACACATACACAGAGATTACTCAGATGGAAAAAGGGATATAAGAAGAATCCCAGAAATGACAAGTGCACATTAAGCATCATCATGTTTTAGACTGAGATATTTCTTTGAGAAATTATTTGCAACTCGGAGCTGTACCTCCGCAGCACACACATGGCTTGGGTATGATGAGCAATTGGAGCAGAGATTAGCTGGAGACTCTAGCAGAGAAAAATGGGAGAAGGCTGATACATATCTATGTTCAAAGGTGATAATGTCACCCTGGCCCATCACAATTTCAGTAGGCTGATGGTGGAATTTAAGCCTCTCTCATATCGAGTACACAAAGAGGTACATCTTGGCAGTATAACAAAAGCCAATGTGGGTGGCAAGGTAGCTGCAAATTTAAGCATGAATGCTCTGGATGTGGGGGCTTGCACCTGATTACCAGATGCTTCAAGCAGATGGCCAGGGAGAGGAGAGAACAGGGCTCATGGTTGCTTTGATAGGGTTACAAAAAGCACCAAAACCAGGAAACAGAAAAAAAGAAAACTTCCCTGACTGCACAAGGTATCAGATCAACAGGGCCACCAAGACACAGCACACTCTGCACAGATTTGGGAGGTGAGTCCCAGAATCAGGCTGGTGGTTCAATATCTGCAGCAAAACTCATTGAAATGGGGTTCAGGAGAGGGGGGCAAAATTATATATCTATTACCACCATTAAGAATAGGGAGCTGTTATTGATATTCTTGGGGTTTTCCACCTTGGAGGAGTTCCTCCCATAGGTGGTTAGCACTGATGTATCATTCAGTACATCTGGGAGTCAATATAGGCTCTTTCTCTGGGGCTGGGACTGACGCTTGTAGGAATGCTTCCCTACAACAGTCAGAAGTGCCAGAGCTTGTCAAAAAAAAAAAAACCATTATAAAGGAAAAGTCAAAAATCCCATTATATTCAGTGGCAAAGATTTGAGAAACCGCATTTGAACTTCACACAACAAAGACTACAAACTTGAGAATTTGACTCTAGTTCACCCTGATGAGTAGACAGGTAGTACAGACAGTAGACCAAATTTCAGCTGAGTAATCCCCCTCAATGACTTGAGCAGCATTTGTGTAATGGGATGCCTGATCCTGCCTCAGGACCATCTGATCTGGCACTGTCAAAACACGAGTCTGGTTGGAACAGGGCACCTCCAAAGAGGCCACCAGCCTTCTTGCCCTGGCATCCCCAGCGGCACAGTGAGGGACAGGGTTATGGAGCTGGTGTAAGCCGTGGGTAACCAGTGACCTGAAATCATTAAAAATCTTTGTTCATCACATTTCTCAGGAGGAGGTGGCTTCAGCTGAGCATCTTGGCTAACCTCCCACTCTGATCACCGCACCCTGCCAGTTCCACTGCCCTGTGTCCTTTTGGTGTAGAATTTTATTCTCCATAACTCCTTCCTGGTATTTCTGGGGAGCACACAGGATGGAGGTGAATGCTCTCTGAGAGCACCATCAGCCACCAAAGTGGTTCTTCCACACCTGAGCACTACAGAAACATATGGCAAAGACAGAAACATGTCACCAGCCACCCAAATATGTCATCCAGATGACACAACCCCCATGGACCATGCAAAGTGGTGGGCTTGGGTCCTCATTCAGAAATACAGCCTCATATTTATGTTGCCAGCCTCGACAAACCTGCATCCACACCAGGATAATGAATTCCTGATTGGTTATTGCAGTTTTAAAATACCTAACATGCTGCAATGGAAACACAGTGCTGTAGTTAGGAGTGATGTAAGGTGGTGGCACATTGCTGAGCCCAAGAGCCCCATCTTTCACCTTTCTGGTGGTAGCAAACCATGGTCAAGAGGTTTGGTGCCTCCAGCCAGGGATGTGCAGACTCTCTCTGGGAAGGCTCACAGTGGGAACTACCACCCCCTCTATAACAAATATACACAGAGAGAAGGTTTACTAAATTCCTTACCCCATTCCAGCCATGGGGATTCTTTATTTTACATCTGACAGCCAAAGGCCCTGTTCTGGGGCGCAGTCCCCACACTGCCCACTGGCACTCAGGAGGAGGCAGAAAGGGTGGCACAGAGGGAAGAAAGGAGAATCTCACTCGCTGCGGCCTCTCATCCTCAGCGTGTTAATCATTACAGCTCATCCGCTCAGCACCACTTTTTCCTTCTGCACAAATAATTAAGAAGCACCTGTGTTCTTTTCATTCAATAACACATGTTTCAGAGAAAGCCGCTCTTTTAAGCTTAGATTATTTTCTGTGACCACGATTCAGCTGACAAAATAACAATGACTCACTTTGCCAAGGACTGAGGAAGGGGGGAGGGGAGGGAGAAGCTGTCAACCCTACGTTAAAAATAAAAATATCAAATAAGTATTATTGAAAATAAAAAAAGAAGCCACCTTAACATTTGTCTCCTTCAAAATGGCCGGTGCCCCCATGCAACTTTGAAATCTGAATAAACTCCTGGAGGTGACTCTTTGCCAACATTCGTGCCTATGCCAGCTTTCTCACAAACGAACAGCTTGTATCTCCATGAAAACCAATGGATGGAACAAATTGTATTAAATTATGTAAAATGATACTAAAGAGCACAATCTACCAGTAAAAAAAATATTTAAAAATTGGAAAATCTTGCTTTTATAAATTTGAGAAAATTGTAAAAAGATAATGGGGGGGGGATGTTACATTTTTATTACATTTAAAGGGATGTCTCGTGGATTTAAGCAGGAAATGAGATTTATTCTCTCATAGGTCAGACACACATAATTCTTTGGTGCCGTTGACACCTGTGAGTTATTTAGCCTTCCTCATACTTTAGCATGTAGAGAAATCCCATCTCTATGAGGCTGAGCACAGCCCTGTGACAGTCTCAAATTGCCCCTCCCCATCATACTGTAGGCACTGTCAGCGCACATTATGTATCCAAATTTCTTTCTACTTCTCAGAGACCCTTTCTGGAGGGGGAGGGGGATGCAAATAACAGTAATTAGCACCAAATTTACTATATCTTCAGAAAATTATTAAGGATATTTTCAGCACCTATTGGGGGCTTTTATAATATAAATATCCTTATATGTCCACGCAAAGAACATTCCAGTAACTTTGCCTGAAATGGGTTTTAAATTGATGATTTCCAGCCATGAGTCAGTTAATCATGAACAGAAAGATCTGACTATTTCTGTATCCAGGGTGGTGGAGAGGGTGAGGGTGTGAGAGCTTTTGGCTGGTTTGAGGCTTTAAACAACACTCTACTGGCATAGAACAGGGAGTCAAAATTCAGGTCTTTGTTCTGACAGCCTGCAGCCCACGGGAAGCCACCCGACACCCCAGCCTCGTGCAGGGTGGTCCTCACAGGTTGCAGGCAGATTTTAGAAAACAAGTTCATCCCTGTGATGGCAGCAGGACCTGGCTGTGGACTGGTGGCTCCTGGAGGAGTCCTTCTGCTGCAGGCAGAGACAGAACATCCGCTGGGCCAGGGGACATGGTCAGTGGGTCAGTGCCCAGGTGCGCAGGCAGGGCTCCCTCACCTGCCCAGATCCACTGACAGGGCCGAAAAATGAAAAAGTCTCTGGCTTATGGTGTCTTCAATCAAAGAGACAGGGCACCATTAATCCAGTTTTCAAAGAAAGAGGTTTGTCTGCATGTGCCTAATTTTTATTCCCTCGACCCTTTTTCTCTTTTCTCCCCTTCTCTCCATGGCAAGGCCCTGAAATGCAGACTCATGATTCTTGGCTGCAACAGATAGTTAATTTATTCTGCAACTGCATTAACTCAGCGTACATCTAAACCTTCCCAGCCTAACTCTGACTATGCCACATGACTGAGGGTTAGCTTGAGCTCTCAGTTCTGCCACATCGCTCCCCACTGGAGATCTTTGCAATCCTAAAAAAAAAAAATTAAAAAAAAATAAAAATAAAAAAACCCCTTCTGCAGCCAGTAAAGCACATACAAGAACCGCTCAGCAGGACAAATGAGCATTGTAGCTTCCATAGTCACATACACCACAGGGAGCCTCAACTAATTTCCACTCTCAATAGAGCTTATACAGACCTGGAAGCTTAAAATTGTTCCCGTCTTTCCAATGAATAACACTGGGATCCTGTAAAAAAGACACTCCTTTCCTGAAAGGCAAGAGGAATTTGAAGGCCTGGGGGCTGCAGTGGGAGAAGTTGCTCTGCCCCTTCCCTAGACAGCCACAGGGTGGCTGGCAAAACCAAATACGCCCAATAAACCACATGGGCTTTCCTGACCAACGACTGCCTGGAAACCACCTCCACTGCCAGCAAAAGAGCCCACCTGAGAGTGGTAAAACGTGGGAGCTGAGCCCAGCACTGCCTTCTGGAAAAAGACAGTGTGGTTGCTATTTTTGCAAACAGGTAGAGCTTAAGATCTGGCTCTGAAGGGTTAATGCTTGGACTTGACAAATCTCCCTGTCTCTTCGATCCAGTCACCACCACAGCCTACCCTCATGACTCACGACAGCTGGAGTTGCTAAACTGGCAGCGTCACAGTGTGGCATCAGGAAATTTAAGATAAAAAAACACGTACAATATACAAGGAATCCTAATAAATTCTGGAAACTGTAGACGTGTAAATCTCCAAGCGCTAAAAATGCATCCTGCTAGAGAAACTATTTTTAAAAAAGGCTATTAGGAGGTGTGAAAGCGAAGCTGTCTATTATGTTTCTAAAGAAAGGCACCAAATGCTTATTTTTCATCCCACTGAATTCTGAGTGCCCATTTTTGACAGACAGTTAGCACAAGGTCACTGCCAGTCAGCAGGCTCCCGGCCGGCAGAGCCTCCCGGACATCAGAGCGACCAGACACTTGGGGAGAAAATTGAACTTGCTGCAACAACGCTGGTTTAGATCATCTGAATGAAACCTGATCCCAGCTGCTGTCTTCTGGGTTTCTCTTCCATACCTTTTCTTATGCAGCAGGATAATTTGATATATTTTTTTCATCGTTAAAATCCAGCAGCTCCTCTACTTACGCGGGTTTTTTATGGGATAAATTGAGGGAATAAAGTATAATAATAAAAAAAAAATGGGGAAAATATTTCCTTCACCTCTGCGCCACTCCTACTGCAGACAATGCAAATCCCACAACACATGTTTGCAGGGAAATCAGAGCACACTCAGGGCTAGAAGTGCAAATTCGTCTCATCTAAATGATTAAACTAGTAACAGTTACAAACAAAGAGCTTTTTATCCCACTGATTTTGGGATGGGTTAGTGCTTTTCTCCAAACAGTCTTCAAATAGTTTATGCTAACCAAAATATCCCTCCAAAAACAGAGCCATGCAGTGACCAAATAAACAAGAAGATTACTCCAAGGGGGAGAAGGCAGCCCACAAGGGGAATCCAAACTTTGCGGGGCCATGCTGAGATCCTAACAAACCCTGTGAGCTCCATGGTCACATTTTTATCTATACAAAAGTTCTTATTTAATTTTGTGTCCAACCTGCAGCAAAAGTGGTGCACCCGGCAACCCCTTCCTTCTGCTTCAGTTCCTGTGATTTCAGCCAGAAATGCCCTCAGATTTTTTTTCTTTTTATATTTTACTATCTAAACACTTCAGTTTGCATATTTATTTATTTAATTAAAAAAAAAATCTAGAAGGAGCTGTGAGAAAGCAGTTATCAAAGGAGATAGAGGACTCTGTGGTCAAATTTCATCTTTATCACTTGTCCATAAACCCCTCATAGTAAGAACCCAACCATACCCAATCCTCATTCTTTCTCCTTCCTGAAGGTATGGGCACACCTAGACCTTTACTAACTATCTAGTACACCCTTCCCTAAGTACCCAGAGGAAATTTCCTGTCACATGTCAAAAGCTGCTCACAGAGTTCAGGAATCAGACCCACAGTCTGTAGCAAAACTGCAGCAACATCCTCAATTTGCTTTCACACTGGCTTCTCTTTTTTTTTAAATATTAAAAACATATTTCATCATTATGATCTACATTTCCATTCACATGTCTTTTTCATTATTTTTTATCAGCTAATCTAAAATGATACACCAAGTGCTACCTAAAGAGCCAGTTTAATATTAGTTCTCAGAAGGAAAAGATCTGACTCTGATTTTGCTCAGAACTCACTTCCATGAAGCCATCAGAGTCACACTGGTATAAAAGTGATGTAAATAAGAGAAGGATCAGCATACAGGTGTTAGGCAACAGAGTAAAAGAATACATTCATACAAATTCTTACAGGTATAGCACTCTATACCCGTGTTGGAAGTGCTATTTAAGCACACAGCAGTTAAATGAAAAAAAGAATGCTTTAAAAAACAAAAAATTATGTCATTGCAAAACACCATGGGAACAATTGCTTTCTCTCCCAAATGTTGCCTGAAAAATCCAGAGTACTTGGACTAATAAGGACCTTTTCCAAATTCAGTGCTTCTAGAAATATGAGGTCTATCATGAAAACACTTATACAGGTGATACACAGGTTTGGGGTTTTTTTATCAGACTTTTATGCAAGAAATTGGGCTTGCATATTACACATTATTCAAAAAGAATAATTAAAGTCCTACATGGACACATATCTGCCTCAGGGCAGACCTTTTATGTTGTTTTGCATTCCATGTGTCACTCAAAAGAATTGCAATTGGGAAATAATGTTGAACTAAAATAAGACAAGAACACATTGACTAAAATTATACCCTGTCCAATTTGCTGACACCCCTTTAGACATCTTGCCATGATTGCTCTGGTGCAACCACTGTTCTGTGTATGGGTGACATTTAAACTGAGCATAGTTGTACACTGAAATCAAATAAAGGATTTGAGGACTTTTTTTTCTTCTCCTTTTTGATACTGAAAAGTACATGGGATTTGAAAGCAGAAGAAAAAGGGCACACTTTGAGCAGTGATCTGCTTTTGTTATCCTGTCTAGGAAAAGCATTGTTTGTTTTCTACAATTAATATATTTGTGTGAGAATAATCAGATTAGGAGTTTGAACCTTCAGCTCTCTTGTGCCCAAAACTCCCACAGAAGTTAATGGGGGGTTTCAGCTCATGAGGATAACAGGCTGAGCCTTTATTCTGCAAAACCAGATATCCCCAAGGCCTGACCAGTGAACACATTTGAGTCGCACATTCTTTGTCTGGTTTACCTGGTTCCACTGGCTGTGGCTGAGGGGTGCATGGCAGCAGCACCTTCTGGGGGTCCCCTCATCCCACCCCATCCCTTGCCCTCCCAGCAGCGGCTCAGAAAGCCAAGAGCACAGGATGAAAACCCTGGGATTTTTATGATACATTAGAGCCTTTTTTAAACCACTTAGAGCTAAATTTAACACATCCTCTGCATGCTACCCATCCCACCTTTCCTTCCCACCTCTAGCCTTCTCTTTGGCTGTTTTGTTTTCTCTTTCATTTCACTCACTTCCTTAATTAAGTTGATAATGTAATTATGTCACAGCTGTAGCATCCTCCTCTTGCAGAGGTGGCTGGATTTCTGTAACTTCAGCCTGTTTGATGATTGAGTGATAGATACAGAGATAATTGTAACTTTTCAGAAATCTTATTTATAAGTTGTAAAAGGAAGGCGCTGGCTACAGCACAAGGGGGACTAATGTTTGCTATCAAGTGGGTCTTGCTTGCTTTCCGTGGAAAGTCAGAGATATGCAGGAGAAGGGAAGCAGCAGGGAATGAGGGTTTTTAACACAGGATTCTTAAGTGCTGGGAGAGGGAAAGCACTTCAGTTGGGGGAGGGAAAGGGACCTTCATCTTTCAGTAATTGTCAAGGCAGAGGAAAGAAAGCAGCCAGTTCAATAAAATCTCAGCATCACAACCCTCCTCCCTCCCAAAAAATACACAAGAGGCGTTGCACTGAGCTACTGTACATTCTCAAATGGAAAAACCTGATACTCTGAGCAAAGGGATCAAGCTAATTTAACAGATAACCTGTAATCAATATATTTGCCCTCCTATTTTGCTAAAGAATAGAATTTCCTGTGATGTACTTGATATATGACTCTTAGTAATGAAAGAATACTATCCCTGACCTTTTATTACATATGGAAATATTAAAGTGTTTTACATCAACACATCATGGCATATTAATAGGAGACAATCTAGGGGAAGAGTTAACCGAGAAGAGGAAAAAGCTTCATCAACTACTCCAATTTCCAGAAGAGGATCAGAAGTACTTGCCCATATGAACAAACAAAACATATCTACCGGGAAACGTAAACAGAGTCGGTGTGAATCATGAGACCCATCATGTTTTGGAGCAAATCTGCAAGCACATGCATATTCCAGAAATAAAATCTATTAGCAGGAGGTCAAGGTTGCACACTGAAGCAAGTAAAGAGCTAAAACTTGGCCTATCTTCCTTTGACACTGGCCTGCTTGCTTCTTCTCTCTTCATGCGCTACCACTCTGCTATTCTTGATATTCCTCATCTTTCAGCATGCACTTAGGAGACTCTTACATGGAAAACAAAGTTCTCATCGCCATGTCTACATGTGCAGCACAGCCTCCCTTCTCTTCCGAGTGCTGGGGGATGGTTACTAAAAATACTGCTCTTGAAACATTACCATGCACACATCAAACTTTGATCTTCCAAGCTTTTTCTACACCAGCTTTGAGACTACAATCCTTATTGATGCCTGTATATATTTCAGTTGAAAGGAGAGAATTGGGGTGTCTTTCTCTGGCACATCTGATATTCTGCATAGATTTTGTCACACGCAGCACTCGCACAAAATTTTGTGAAGCTGTTTACAGAGCGTGATCTCCCAAGGAGTGAGATGCTTCTGGTATTTAGCACCCAGTAGGGCCAGCATTAAAATAAGGCAGATTTCCCTGACCTGACAAGATACCTCTCTGCTGATGCCAGGCCTCCATGGGATCAAAGACATCCACCTTAGATATACCTTCAGTCAGCCTTTCATCTGCCTCAGATTTCCCCACCAGCAGAAAATCTCTAGGTTTGCACAGCTGCAGGCCAGGTACAGCCATAACTTTTACCAGGATCTTTGACCATCTTGGGTCTGACATGTGGTCAAGGCACAAAACAGGCTCTGACATACACACGCTGCTAACACAGCTGTCTCTCTTTGAAAAACATGTTATAGAAACGGCTATTCTTAAGTTTTCCAATGCAGAAAAGAGGTGCTCAAGTGCTTTCTGAGAATTCTATGTAGTTTTCTACAGCATTAGGGAAAGAAATAGTGGGAACAGGATCACACCTGTTGGTGTTTCGATTTTATGGTGTTTGGGAAGATGACTTCGAGCAGGCATCTACAATCAGCTTGAGGTGCAGAGCTGCTAATGGGCACTTCATAACTTCTTACACGCATCTACTTTTGTTTATTTTTCTGTTCAGTAACCAAGAATCAAAGATGAGTGCATCAGCTCCACTGCAGTGGACACTGTTTTTGATAATGGAACCGCTCTAAAGCCAGGTGAATAAGCAATGTCCAGAAGACACTTTGAGAACTTTGAAGCCCTGTTAGGATAATACTGCTGGGAAAACTTCACAGCTCTAGACAGCATGGATGCTTCATTACCATCTCCATGTCACTACAGCTCTAAGGCTGTGTTTACCCTGCTTCACTTAGGTCTCTCTCTTCTTTGAAAAGAAGAAGAGAGCAGAAAAGAGAAAACACAAAAAAATTCCCCTATAATGTCCAAAGTGTGATTGCCTGCTGTGGTCAAAGATAACAGGCAGGCAAACCAAAAAGTGAGTGATGCAGTCTTCATGGGAGGACTCCATTACCAAGCCTAAAGAATCTTCTTGCTATTATGAAATGAAAATTATTTGTAAAGAAGGGTTAAAGGTCACATGCAGGCATTCACTGGGAATTATTGACATAGGTATGACATAGATGATAGCAAATCAAAAAGCAATTTTATAAACATTGTTATTAAATAGTATGGTAATTACTTTAAGTACTGGAGGAATGTCAGGGTCATATGAGAGTTTTGTTGGTGTCATAGTTTTTTTATTTAACACTTAGGGGATCAATGACACTTAGTATATTTATTCTGAAATGTGAGCTCTGTCGCCAGCCTAGAAACTAATTCACATACCACACACTACCCCATACTTATACAGAAATAATTTCTGATTTTTATTTCATTCACTAAGTATCCAGCAATGCAAGCGTCAAAGCTCTCCACACATAAAAGTATGGAAGTAATTAGGGATTATGTGGTAAGTGTACAAACATAGTTTATATTACTGTGTATTAGAAAGGACCCCTTTTATAGCTGCCTTTGTCAATTTGACAGAGCAAAGGGTTTTAATGTACTGTAATAAGAAATGTAAGAGGGGGCAAAGGACAGAGTGGCTGTGATGCCTGTTTGTAAACTGCCTGGCCCCGAGGTCCTCCCTCTCTCCTACTCATCCATGCTCCATGCTTATTCTATGGTCATATACATTTTAACCCAGTTAATAGCAGGCTGGTGGGGGCAGAGGCTGGGGGACATCCCTTAAATGCATGTTGTCAGCTGCCTCCAGAGCTGATAGCAGTGCTTCCACCGGGGCAGATGCTTGCCAAAGACAGCATGGTACAGATGATCAGCAGCAAAACTTCCATGATAAAACATCTTACAAAAATATTTTACTTTATCTTTGCCCTAGGCCACAATTCTACTCAGGATCAGGTGACTGACTGAAATAAATAAATGTGAAAACTGCCTGTGATGTGAACAGACAGGCAGGGTGACGTTCCAGGCAAGCCCCTGAGCTGACATTTTACGAGCTTGAAATTTGCAACGGGGGTTCCCATGTGTTCTGTGGCTTTGTGGTGGATTTGTTCCACACCTGTTCCTCATCAGGAGCAGAGAAAGCCCCAAGAGGGTGCACACCTTGCCCCAACCAAGCCATTACCCTGCTCCTTCCCTTTAATGAGAAACAGGTCTGGTACAAATGTTCCTGCAGCCTTCCTATGTCCTCCACAGGGGCAAGGGGAAGCATGGAGGGATGTGGAGTGTTATTTACTACTCAGAAGGACAACAGCATCCTCCACTTCACATGTAATAGATTACAGTGATGCTTCACCGCAAGGAGTTCAGAATTTAAATCGTAACATGAAATATATACTACCTGGTAACGTCCCTGACACACTCTATGAACTTCAGCTCAATTAAAAGGGAAATCAGCTGACGTTGATAAAATGCTATTTTCAGTGTAAACGAAAGGAAAACTATACCAACACAGTGCAATTTAAAAAAAAAAACTCAAAGGGAGAAAAAAGGTGGAAAAATGAAGGACCAGAGCATATACTTTAGATACGGGTAGGTACACATAAAACACAAATGTCCATTTTAAGAAGATGTGGGATAACTGCAAGGCACCGTGTTTGAGCCTCTCTGTGCTGTGAGCAGAGTGGGCATCTCTCATCCCCCCACAGGTGAGGCAGCCCCTCCTCTGCCAGGCAGCCCCACTCTTGCCTTCAAGTTGCACTATACCGATGAGCAAGCCATGCCAATATCTGCAGGTAGTTAACAGCAGACAGAGCTTCACTGCCAATCCAGCGCTAGAATTCCAAAATGCTTCACCAAAAGGGCACACTGGCACAGAGCTGCCCTTGCCACCTGCAGCTACTCCCTCTGTCCTGTGGCACAGGAAGCTCTGTCACAGATGACCAGGGAATTGCAAAGGGCTCTTGCATTTTCCTTTTAGCTTTTATGCCAGGTTCATCCCCAAGATCTACAGTGCACAGCCTAAAGCCTGGAATAAAAATAAGGCCTCACTGCAAATGTGAAAAATCACATTTTACTGTGATTTATGCAGTAGATAATATGTTCTGGCTGCAGATTGACTGAATTGGTGGTCCCACATTAAATCTCTAATCTGGAGCAAGCAGAGGCTCCTCAGCAGAAGTTTGCATTGTGGCATAAGTACTAGCTAGGAAAGTAAATAATCCAAAAGGAAACTACTTCCAGAAACAACATTAAACAAATCAGCATTTCCTGGTGCTCTGGAAACACAATAATTTAATGTGTTGATAGCTGCTTGGCACTTTGGAAAACCAGGAAACTGAGTTAGATACCCCTTCTGCAAGGGGGGTTAGCAGCTTTAGTCCAATACCCTGGAAGTTCTGGCTGTGGTTTTTGTACAGAGATAATAAATCCAGGCTTTGATAGGGAGCTCACATTTAAAAATAATGTCACTGATCTCTATTTGGCATGCAGCAGAGATGTGCCAAGCATGATGAGAACAGGAGAAAAGATCAGTCACCAGAAAAAAATAGAGTACAGGAAACCGGTGATAGCTTTAGTATAATGAATTCCCTAACTTAAGTTTTAAGTTTATTAATTACAGACAGACATAGGTCTAGGTGATATGATTTAAATACTCTATTTAATTCAGCATTAAGAGTTTGGGGATGTTAAAGTCCTGTCATAACTTCGAGAACTTCAGCTCCAAGCTGGGCTAGATCAGCACATTGCCTCCACCAGGTTCACCCCCAAATCCGAGCCCTGGTCATTACCTCCCACCCACACCACCCCATCTTCACTTTCTCTTCAAGATCTAATTGTTCACACTGTTCTGGGTGCACAAAACATCTACGGGATGTTCTCATTCACACACCTCAACCACATGGATTCAGCATCTTTCCTTAGATAAAATGGAGACCCATTTAATCTAGAGCTGAAATAAAGTCAATCAACTAGTCTCAGGTGAGGAAAGTTACATAACATCACTTCATGGTCACAAGATCCACCCAGGGATGGGAGATACCTTCATGTTGGGCAAGAAAAACCACACCTTTTGTCAAGTGGCAGCACTGTGCTTCTCATTCATCCAACTCCATGCACTCCTGGGTGACCAGGAGTTACTGTTACACAATGACTTTACTACTACTGATAAATACTACTTAAATACTGACTGATAAGAGCAATAGCCAAGGAACCAGTGGAAAAACTGGAGACTTAAAGATGATCACTGCAGAAGTGAAAAAAGAATGCAGATTTTTCATATCAAAAGAGTACTCCAATTTATCTGGAAGCCTAGTTCTTATCTACTGCACAGTAAAAATGCAAGCCTCAAAGACAAAATTCTCCACTTTTCTGTTTCAACATATTCAGAATGTAGAGAAGCATATTCAGGAAGTTTCTATATTTGATGATCTTTTTCCATTCTAAGTTTCTAATTAGTACTATGCCCTATTCTGTGAGTTTTATTTTGAGCACTAGAGCCAGCACACAACACCCAGAATGCCTATCCTTCAACTGGATAAAAATATGTACGTCCACATTCATTCTGTAGCAACAGATCCTTTTTTATCTGCTTGCTGAGGATGTGGAGCTGGATTGACCAAACATCAGAAGCTCAGAATCTGTTCATTCCATCCCATTTTTTTACAGAAGCACTTTAACTGGTGACTGTCATTGAAAGCAGACACATTTAACAGGTTTGGTTTGCCACACATCCAAGCAGCACAGATATTTTGAGACTCACAGGCGGGGAGGGTTTTGAGTACCAGTCCCTGGTGCCACAGATAAGTCCATCTGCCTGCCCTCCAGGGACACGGGGGCTCTATCCAACACTGGTTTTACAGCAGCTGCATACGGTTTACACAACAACTTGTCTCCTGTTTGTGTTCTAGATCAGTCTGCCCCAACTCTGGTATGTAACTTTCAGTGTTTGGTTAGGACACCACAGAGCAGCCTGCATGCTTCCCCTCTACCCTGCCAGAATATTGCCTCCAGTCTTTTTCCAGGCTGAGGACAAGGGACATTGCTCAATCATTCCACTCCAAAAACTTGCCTTCCCACATTCACACTGTGCAGAGGATCCCTAGAAAGTTACACCTACCCAAAAGGGAGATGCATCATGTGATTAAGAACATCTGAATTCAGAGACCAACACAGGTTTCTTCCTATCCTTTCCTTTGGTGAAGTTCAACCTCCAAGACAGCAGCAACTCTCACCACCACGTGGGATTGGGGACAGCTGGGGCTGGCTGTGTTCATGGTCCCCTCCCAAGTACACCTGATAGGCAGCTCCAGTTCTACCCACAATAACTCTTTCCATTAGAGATCAAAGAGGTGCCCAGACAAACCACAGAGCTCCTTGGGACTCCCATATCACATGCATCACCCAAGATGGGCTCCAAGTGCTTTGACTCACACCCCACCACCCAGCTTTTTGATCCTATCTATTTAGTATTTAAGACTTTTTCCTGACTCCTTAAAATCTGTCAGCAGGCTTACATTTGCATTCAACATTAACAAAGGAAGAGCTGAAAGTACAAAAAAAAAAAAAAAAAAAATCTTGGGGGTGGGAAAAGCTGAAGGGAGGTGTAATAAAATGAAGTCAAATGAAAATAAAACAAAAGAGGAACACAGTACATAGCAGGAAAATCAAAAGACAAAATAAAAGATTAAGGAGTGCAGGTAAAGATAAAATTCAAAAATTCAAAAACCGCTTTAAATGTTGATTTTCTCCCTACTGTTTTTGTTTCATGCAGTATTTTGATGCTAGCATCTAATTATTCTTTGCAGTGTTTTATCTCCCCCATTATAGTATCACCAGATTTTTTTTTTTATTGGCACTTTCCTTATTAATGATTACAACACCTACATTTAAGGAGCTAAATGAGTTCTCTCTTTTCCTGAGCTGCAGAGAGGGGGGTCAGCAGAGAAATGAGAATTATTCTGTTGTATGCAGATGTGTTATACTCAAAATTATTTTTGGCCGTTGAAGTAGCTCCCACAGCTTGCTGAGGCAAAAGAAAGATTCCTCTCCATTCCTAGCTGTGATCCAGGAAAGTCAAGGAGATCTCCTTCTGGTCTCCAGTCAATCACAACAGGAATTTAACAAATCTTTCAGCTTCAGCCTAAAAGCATTAACAGTTTCCTTTTAAATACCTGTTCTTAATTAAACTCAGCTTCCTTTCCAGAATCATTCAGCACAGAAACATGTCCACTAACAGAATGCATTCGCTTTTCCCTCTCTGCCGTGGGTCCTGATGCTTGCTGGAGCAAAGTGCATCAGCGAGTCCCCCCGAGCACGCCTCCGGGGACAGCCCGGTGTGCAGCAGTACTCGCATGGCGCGTGGGCACCTGAGCATCCCTGTCCTCGGCAGCCCCGCACGGAGACAGCGCCTGGAGAGCGCCCGGGCGCTGCTGCTCGCTGATGAGCTCCGTCTGGTTGTGTTCCCAGCGGGCCGGGGCTGCCAGCTGGGGGAATTAAGCTGTGCTGGAGCTGGGGTGGCTGCTGCCCCCGCCGATGCCACCCTGGGCTCATGCGGGAAGGCTGCGCTCCCCAGGGAGCACCAGGGATGGTACCTGGCTGGAGCCGGATCTTTTCCTTGGCCACGGCCTCAAGGACAGGTGTAGGGCTTTGGGGGTAATTGTGTAACAACAGAAACCTGGGCTGGCAGGAAACCAAGGGAAGCCCAAGCACAGGTGAAATAATTAAAAGAAGAAAAAAAATTTAAAAGAAAAAGGAAGATGTATTTATTATTTACACATTAGGCAGAAAAAGCCAGGGTGCAAATAACTGCAAATAAACTTTTGCCAGGAGCCAGAAATTTTTGCACCTATGCAAAGTTGGCAACATGCTTCAATCTTACAACTTCGTTTTTTGTTTTTTTCCTTTGGAATCCAAAATATGTCTGCCGTGCTCCCCAGACAGGGCACAAGTTACATTAATATATTGGTTTTGACTGTGGCTTTCATATGCTTTGGACTCTCAGGTATTACAAGGGCCTTAGTAAGTAATTAGAAGAAATTAATAAAGATCCGTATAAATATTGTTCTAAATAACTGCTTAGTAAACCACTACATACTTATATTACAATAAATAAATTAAATTTGCCATCAAAGTTTCATGGCAAAGCAGTAGAACTATCATACTGGAGACGCAGACAGACAGACAGCCTGTTGGGGAGACAAAAGCTAAAGCTTTCTTAACATAGAAAATGTTCCATGAATAGGGTTAAATACTTAATGGTTGCTAGCAAAAGATAAGACAAATATTCTTTGTTAATATTTATAGAATCCCATCAGGAACTCTTTTGTCCTAGCATTGTTTCCAAAATTCAATCCCCTAGTTATATCCATCATTTTTCATGTGATTAAAGGAATCTAAATTTGCTGCCTTGTCTTGTAAAAGAGTAAAAAGTTAGATCTGTATTATTAAAGCCTCTTGGTTAGAGCAGCAAATGTAATATTGATAGTCTATGGTATATAAGTCTAAAAAACCAACTGATCACACACACACATGACATATAAAATGCATTCACAGGATTCACAATGTTATTGCTAAGAAGTTGGGATCCAGCTAAAAAATAAGATACAAATAAAATACTTCAAACTGACAAAAGGCAAGAAATAAAATACCAGAAGGGTAAAAAAAGGCAAAGGCTTTGGTGACAGGGAAGTGACATGACTGCACTGCCTGGGGCAGGAGACCTTCTGCTGTGGGAGTGAACCCTGGCACCCTGCCCTGCACCCAAACAAGGAGCCACAGGGAAGATCTGGACTCAGCCCTGGCCATCAGAGGTGTCCTGAGAAAATCAGAAACATGGTCAGGTGCAGGCAGAAACTGCTGCAGGATATCCAGCCATGTAACTTTCTTGGTAGCCGCCAAATGGGCTGGATGCCCAACAGTGGGAATGGGGAGTCTGTGTTGAACTGAGCAAAGGTAATGCCAGGCACACAAGGGAGGGAGGGGAGGGCACTGCACCTGTCAGGCACCTCCAGGGAGGGCTCACGGGGCTGCAGGGCAGTCACAGCATCATCCCCCAGTGGGGCAGACCCGAGATGCCTGCCCAGCCCTGCAGCCACAGCAGTAGGATGGGTGGGGTCCCTTCCCACACCTGGAAAATGGGAACCCTGAGAGCTGCTTTTACTTTTGGTGATAAAAATACATAATCATTTATTTTTATGTATATACATCTATACACAAAAGACATATCTCCATGTGCAGCAGACTGAGCACCTGTCAGTACCGGTAACTAGCACCGATATTAGAACCGAAGTGAGCACATCCCTGAGACAGATCAAGCACCTCACTCCCCAGACGTGTGCTGTTCTCCCAAGCCCTGTGCCCCTGCAGCCCCTCCACCGAGGGCAGGCAGACCCTTGGGAGCAGCCACACCTCCAGCCCTGCCAGTCCTGCCAGCTGGACCTGCCCGAGCAGGGAGAGGGGCAGGGGCTGGGCCACCTGACATCTCTGTCTAGGGATCTTTATGCCAGACCAAAAAAAAAAAAAAAAAGAACAAAACCAATGTTTATTCTTTCACCTTTATAAAACAAAGACTCAGTGTTAAATTCTTCCCAGCCTACTAAAAAGGTTTCTTTTTTATAAAACAGTCCAAAGCCAAGTCCTCATTGATCCAATTTTTATTTCTTTACCCAGAACTTCTTAACAGCTTTAGAAAAATAGATAATTATTGCAGTTAATTTCAGCAAAACAGTTCAAACTCATCAGGGCTGCACAAGTATAATTTACTACTCCTTCTGACTTATTGTTTTGACTAGATGTAGATTGATGATTAAAGTGATAAACAGTAACATTTTTATAAAATGGCTGACTCTGCCAATGGCAACTGAATAAGAAACATGCTGAAATAGCTGTGCTGTTATTGTGATTGTACTCAAGGCTGTCAACAAAGAATATAAGTATTTGACAAGGTGTTATCTAATTGTGTTTTTAAAAGCCACGATACATACATCTTTTAATGTGTCACTTTAAGCTGCAAGAGAATTTCTTTTATTAAAAAGTACAAAGGAAAAATGAATGCCTTGCATTTTCTTGTTTCTTTTTCCCAAGCTCTGCCCTTTTGCCGTCATTCGACAGAATATATTTGCTCTTTAGTCAAATTGGCTTTTATTTAAATGGTAGCCCAAAATAGCACAGCAACATTAGGTGTATAAGAAGAAAGAACAGTGTGTCCCACAGACAATTTTTATCTCAGCCCTGGTGGGAATTAACTGATCGAAACAGAAGGCTAAGAATAAAATCCTTTTGACGTTCAGAGTTAGTGAAACAGCATTTTGGAGCAAGGAAAAGGTTTGGCTTTTTGATTTTTTTTATAAGAGGGATCACCAGGAAAAGTATCTTAACATACTGCCTTTGGAGCTACCTGTAGTCCTTCCATGGTTCATGCTACACACAAGCTTCTTTATATCCAAAACACGCTTATCCTCAGAGAACCCCTCTGAGCTGGGAAAGGGGTGCCAGCCACGCTGACTCCAGAGCTGCAGAGTGGAGTCCAGACCATCTCAGCACTCTGCCCCTTTCTGTGCTTGTAAGGGAAAACCTGGAGACCTCAAAAAGGAAGGGCTTTGCTACTACATTAGAAGATGGAATCTCTGGGACAAGTGAAGGAGCAGGGGCAGGAGGGGGCACTGGTGCAAGGGCTCTGCCACTTGTCTGTGGAGAGTGCCAGCTGGGAGGGAAGGAGGGAGTTAAAATGGACCACAGAGGGAATTAAATAAAGATGCTACCAAAAAAAAGGAAACTCCTACTTATGTGTTCTTGCCTTCTAGGATGACAATAGTATTGTGAAACGCTGCAAGGCCTGGAGAGAGACAGGGAATTAACTGTTTGGAAACCCTCTTAGTAGGAGTTCACAATGTGTGGAGGAGCGGGGAAAGTGTCAAGTGCTTCTGAGCATCTTTCTGGGTGTGGGAAAGGCAGAGCATCAGAACTTTCCTTTTCAGCTAACACAACCAAGGAGGTGGGCCCTTATGAAGTGAGAAGACCTGATGGACCTACAACACCATCATTCCAAGAGTGTTCTCCATTGGACATCAGCTTGAGAAAGCCCTGGTCTTCACCAGGAGCCAGAAACAGACTCCAGCTTTCCATTAGCAGTTGCCTAAGTGTTGACCACACATGAAGAAGGGAAAACTTTGTGGCAAGGAAGATGGCAGCAGTATGGCATGTGCTTAAAAACACAGCATGTTTTTGGGTAAATAGTTGAGGGTCAGGTAGAGCAGCACACTGATGCAAAATGCAGGCTCCTAAATTGCCCTGAGATTTACCAATGTTGTTCGCACACCAATCACAGCAGCACCACTGAAATATAGAGGTCAGCTCGGTCTATTATGGGACAGCAACTTCTAATTTTTAATCCCAGTGGTATTTTAAGCACAGGATAGAAGTTAAAGGAGAAAAATCTCTTTATAATGAAAGACACTGAGAGGTACCATCTGACCTGATTTTGCAAGGTAATGTGCTTCATCCCTTCCTGGCCTGAGCACCGCGTGTTTGTTTGTCTTTGAAGATATAATCGCCCAAAGTTGTGGGGAACCATCAGAGCTTCACTGTCAGAGGTTAAGAACATCTTTGCTACCACCTGATGGCCTGGGTTCACAGCACTTCTACAGATCATACCTTACCATTAATTTTAAAACCTCCTCAGTATCAAATTGTTTTTCTTTTCAGAGCGAGCTGAAAAACACTCTAAATATAATGTCTGAGTGCCTTCCAGATTTTGTGTTTAAAGATGTAAAATATGAGACTTATTCTAGAAAATCATGCACATCCTTCTGCATACAATAGGGAAGGTGCAGGTCATGGGCCTGTTGCAGCCACAGAAAATAACTGAATATGAAAAACAAAAACAAAAACAAAAAAAAACACCCCCAAACTTATTTTTAATATAGGATCTCCATTCTAACTGTCAGATCTCTGGCCAGTTCAAAAGTTTAAAAGTCAGAAAATTTCCAATTCAAAATCCTGCTCTTTATGTAAATGAACCAGGAGCAAAAAAGCCCAACCCTGCCTTTGAGAGCAGTGCCAATGGTTCAAGGACTGGGGCTGGATGCTGAGTGCCCAGACCCCACCTCCCACAGCCCCGCTGGCAGATGCAGTGCCCTGATCCCAGGGATTGAGCCGTGCTCCTCATGGAAAGGGAAGCAGAGGAGCCTGTGCCTCACTGCCGAGGAACTGAAGCAGTGCTGACCTTGGGCCCACTGCTCGTTTTTAAATGGCAGCTGAAGCTGGGTGCTCTGAAGAGACAGCACATTCAGGCCCTTCTCAGTGACTAATGATGCACCTGCTCTTGGAAAGGGCAAATCACCTGTAAGAACCCACAGTGGCCGTGCAGCCATGACCTACCACACGCTTACGGAAAATGAAAACTAGATTAACCAGTGTAAAAGCAAACCATATGAACAACAGCCTGTGTTTGTACCCTTTCAGCCATAGATGTTGGAAGTAATGTAGTACCAGTTACAACATGGGCCTAGGTCCACTCTTCCCACCTGGATTCTCAAGCATGTTCATAAAGAGGAAAAACAGTTCCCTGTGAGAGTTTAATTTTTAATAACATTTTGGCATTAGTTCTCTTTCAGGTGCTGCTATGCCCTTTAGTAGCTGGCTCCAAAAAAATTATACTACTATAAAAGGTTTTACCACCCTTTACATGAGCTAGAAGTATGAGGAGTTACCTGAAGGAAAAGATAAAAGGTAATATAATTAGTTAACTTAATCTGAAGCAGAACATCCTAACATTTGGGGTGCAGTCCCAAGGAAAGATCCTAAAAGTTAGTGTAGACAAAGAGTTTTAGAATTCAAATGGACAAAATCACGAAGGAATGTACATATTGGAGTCAGACCCAGAATTATTTTTATCATCTTTTGTCTTTCCTTTTTTTATTACTTTTTTTTCAATGAAGAACTGTAATTCAAGGGTGCTGCATTTTTTCATGATTTACAAGATGTAGCCAACATTTTGTGAACCTTGTGGGAATTAAAAAACTTCTTTGAATTTATCTGTATTTCAGAGTGAATCCTGTGAATCTGGAGCTCCTTTGGAAGAGAAGAAGAAAAAGACAGTCATAGGCTCCTGCATTAATTATGATATTTTTAGTTATTTAGCTAGATTTAGGAAAAATAAAGTAAACATACTGTAAATAAATTCTAAAATCCCTAGCTTTGTGGTTTCTCAAACTGAGTCTCAGTGGAAGAACTTCAAAAGCCACATAATTTCTATTACAAAAAAGAGTAAAACAAAGATTTGGGCTGTCTTTTGGAATATTTCAATCACTATATAGCAATGCTACCAATGTCTAAAAAAGAAAAAAACTTGTTTACAAGTGTGTCAGGAGGAAGGGAGCCATCTGGAGGGATTTCAATGCCCAAAGACCTGGCCAGTATCAGAGCAGTGTAACAGCTTCAAAACCTTCCTCAGTATCCTGCAGAGGTGGGGTGAGGAGTAATGGCTTAGGAAAAGTGGCCTCGTCTTTTGGTCAAAAAAATTCCAGTGCCATTCAGGCAATTAATAAGCAGCCAGCAGAGTCTGTTACTGGTGATTATATGAACAAAGGCGTTTGCTTTTGCATTATTTCTCAGGACCTGGTGCAATATGTTGGAATTTTTAGCCTATTGCTCATTATCGCGCTCATTTCCAGAGATCTTGTTTTAACTAAGACACTGTCAAAGTACTTACTTTGTTTTACTCTCTGTTCACTTTTTTACTGGAGTCAGAAGGATTAGATACAAAATATGATCTGGCATTCTGTGATGAGAATATCCTTTCTTTGAAAGGATTCCTTTATTTTTAATATCTGAGCAGCTAGCAACAGTGAGATAGCGGTGCTCTTTCCAAGTATCCACTCATCCAGGGGCTCCCACATGACAAATCTACATTCAGAACTTTTGTGTTCTGATCCAGAAAATCCTGGAGGGAGGGAGATGACAAGTACTGAGACTGCTTTAACAGGCAGAGAACCTGTATGGCTGCTGGTCCAGTCCCTGGCCGTGGGATGATACATCCCACCACAACAGGCAACATTGCCATGGAGGAAAGGACAGCAGGGAAATGTAACTCTGCAGTCATCTGAGGTATCCTGCTGCTTCTCTGCCTTGGTCACATCATTTTAAAAAGTCCCTGTGATAAGCAGTGCTGTCCCTCTGTCAGTGGTGACCACTAACACTGGATGGGGAACACTCACGCTAAAGAGAACACAAGACAGGGTGGAAGCTGCTCTGCCTGATCTGGGTGACAAGCAGGTTGGGCAGCAGCCACAGGTCTGGGCTGAAGCCCTGGGGAGGCTTTTTCCTGCCCTTTGGAGGAAAAGCACAATATCAGCACGGTCACCTTAGTAGCAAGACTACTGATTCCCAAGCTGTACTTCCCCACACACAAACAACTGTTGTGACCAGAGAGACTCCTAAACTGACCAGTCACCCCAAAAGACCTGGAACAAACCAGCCACACAGCTGAAGTGAAAGCAAAGACCTTGTGCAGGGATCTAGCCTGAACAGGTACCCTGTTTATGAGTCCCCCAGGACCCATAAATAAAAAATAACTAATATTATTTTTAAAATTATTTAAATAGTATAATTTCTCCAAGAGTACAATGTGGCCATGTCAGCTCTTTGGAAAACATTGCCATGCTTCACTTATGTCTTCCAGAGATGTATTAAAAGGGATAAGGACCATATTGTAGGATAACCACCATATGCCATTCACCCTTTGTTCTGGCTTGCTTTTTTTTCTTATTTGTCAGGCTTGTTACAACTTTCTCTTGGAAGAGTGCCAATGTCAGAAGTATATATATTATCCCTTCTTTTGGCTTCTAGAGATCTGAGATAATCTCTTCATATACAGGATGGGAAGAAGTGTCCAGTGGGTAATACATGGTCACACTTCTGCTACTCAGCCTTGGGAGTATCTAATAACCCTTAATCCAGACTGGATTTCTTTCTTTCTTTTTTTTTTTTAAGCCAAAAGTATTAGGACTGATAATTCAAACCTTTAGGCTCATGGACAGTTCCCCTATTTCCATATTCACATTAGGACTTTTCTGGTGAAAGAAGGGTTCCTATTTTGCATAGATTAGCGGTGGTGGTGGGTTGATTTCTTTTTTTTTTTTTTAGGAATGCTTTTTTCCTGTTGCTTTGTTAGCCTTAATATTTTCCTTTTATTACCAGCACATTTCTGATTTATTGCAATGTGGGGCCAGCAAATAAGATTGTCAAAATGAGTATGTGCTTGTTATAACCCACTCAAAAAAAATAAAAAGGATTTTAAAAGAAAACAAATTCAAGTCAGTTTTAATTTTGACACTGATTGATGCTGATATTTCTGACCAGTTTTATGTTGCACAGATTTTGAACAATATCCTCCTCTGATCTTCAGTGCTGTAGTTATAAATACTTGATAGCATTTTCATAAAAGGATCTTTTTACAATACGCTTAATGAGAGCTTCTGCTGAAGATACACAAGTAAAAAAGAAACCCAGCTTAATATGGTGATAGTCAGATACTCAATAAGTGGCATGTGTTCTCAAAAACCTCTGACAAAAAACTTTCAATTATTATACCTGTGTCTTTCAGCATCACTTTACTGTATCAATTATTCATGTAACATCTAACTGAAAAATGTTATATTTAGAGATCACTTTAAAAATTCTCTAAACAGTAGCACAAGAGCTGATATGACCAAAAAATGATCATTCATCACCTGTCTGTAATGATGAACCTGTCACAAACTGGGAAGAAAAAAGTTGTTTTTTCCTCTTGGCTTAAAAAAACCTAAACCACAAAGTTATTTGTGATTATGCGACATTTGCTTTCCATTTCCACAGCCAGTTAGGGCTCACAAACATGAAAATCCATTATGGAATGGTACATAAAGTGTGACCGATTCTTGTTCAGTCAATTAGTGAGTGAAGTCTGAATATGATGTTTATCTGATCATCTGCATCTTTAGTACAGACATCGGTAAAGGTGGCATTAACAAAGGACTGAGTTTAACTTCTTGGGAGCAACTAGTTCAAGAAATTGCACATTTTCTGATTATGCTTCACACAAAGCACACAGCAGCCCCTTTCCTGTTTGTAATAAAAAATCTAAGGACTATATATGGAAGAATATAAGCATGTGACAGAAAATAAAGTTAACACTAAAAATCACATTTTTAGAGCTTTGTTTCTATTCATGAAGCTTGTTATTAATGTAGGACTTTTCAAAAAAACACTGTGTGGTCTCTTTGTTTGTACTAAGGCACACATTAAATATGGACATATTATTCCTCTGAACACAATGCTATTTTTATTTTACAAGAATTACTCCAGTGACTTCCACATAGAAATTATCTCACACATCTGTATTCTGATTATGATATTTAGTACAAGGGTCATGAATAATAAAATTGCTAAATATGCTTATTGCCATCTATAAATAAAGGTTATCAGACTTGAGGTTTTGTTTTTGGACTGGTGGAACAAGTAGGGTTAGTTGCAAGACAATAGTGCTTTAATTTAACTTTGAAAATAAATAATTAAAATAATAAATATTCAAATGATTTCCAAGGTGCAGTGAGCCTAAATTAATACTTGCAAAATTAATGCAACAGCACAACTGCAGAAGTTCACTTTATGGCAGAAAGTTCACAGATCTGCCAGCAAAGCATCTATAAACATTAGAGTCGTCTTTCAGCACAGATCCTGTCCTACCCAGTGGTAAAACTCTAGCTTAGGTCTGAGGGGGATAAAAAAGCAATTCTTCATAATGGCTATGAAAATTGCAATTTTTTGCAATTGGTATTTATCCACAGATGTATTTGGGCGAGGCGGGGAGGGTGTGCCTGGTTTTCAGCTGATATTGCCTGGGCGCACCGAGCAGCCCGGCTGCAGCAGGAGCTCGCACACACGCTGCCCGCACAGCCCTGCAGCGTGGCTGGGGCCAGCTGGGCCTGCAGAAGGACTTCCCTTGAGCTGGTGAGTGCTGTGGTAGGGACACGCAGCAAAAGTGTCACGGCAAGGGACAAAAAGACTGCTGGAGTTAAAGAAGAAAATGTAGACCACTATTTTAAAACAACTCAAAATCTTAGCAAGACATTATACCTGCCAAAGAACAAGAGGAGAACAACTGTTTCCTGCCCCCTGTCTTTAGGGTGGTTGAGCACTGGAACAGGCTGCCCAGGAAGGTTGTGAAGCCTTTCTCTCTGGAGACATTCAAAACCCACCTGGTTCCTGCATGCACTGGTTCCAGGTGACCCTGCCTTGGCAGAGGAATCGGGACTGGATGATGTCCAGAGGTTTCTTCCAACCCTGACTATTCTGTGATTCCATGATTCTGTCTCTGGCCTCCCTCATTTGATCTTGCAAACTGCAAATGACAGCCAGCCAAGAGTCACTCCATGTTTCCCACACAAATGTTAGGATTCAAGAATGAATTATCTGTGCTTTGTGTGGCCTTTGAAGAAATGATGCAAAATAATTTTACAGTTTGAAGTTGCTGTTGAGTTTCATGTTGTAATGGTGTTTTTAATAGGCTGATTCTTATGAGCATGGACAAATATGATGCTAGCTTTTGTTCCTCCTTAAAATCCCCCCTTGAAAAGAACCCTACCATCACAACTCTTTAAGCTGCTGTGCAGGATCTTATGATGCTCACACATTGCAATGCACTAAGGACAGGTCCAGGTGCCTGTGGAGGAGCACCCTGCCCACCCCTGGCAGCGAGAGGAGCTGTGTCCCCAGCCCTGCAGCCTCTCCTGCGGGGAGAGCAACTTGCCCAGCAAGCATCTGTGTCCCCAGCCACTTGACTACATGTGTGGATGCTAACTCTGCTAATGGCGAGGTTGCAGTGCAGTAATGAGAGGAACAATGTTTGTTTTGATCAGTTTGATAATTCATTTAAAAGTATTGTACCAGAGCCATGGAGACAGAAAGCCACGCCATTGTTACACGCTGGCACCGTCTCGTTATGTGAAGTAATTGAAACCTGTGGGAACAATATATGATTTAAAGCAGACAGTGAGGTTCTTTTCTTAAACAACAGTAGCATTGTTTTTCTATGGTCCTGATCTTGCTCATGGGAGCAAACTTCTCTGGGCAAGGAGTTAGTGAAATTTTCAGTTGCTGATTTTTAGTGGCCAACAATGACTTTTCAGGAAGGTTGAAGAATTGGGCCCTCCTTCAATAAAAATGTCTTCAGTGGGATGTTCATGATTTGCATATCTGCACACAGACACACACAGGTTTCCAAGGGCTCCTTGCATGTTTAAGATCAATAGCTCAATTGACAGTAAGGGATGTGTCCTGAATTTTGCTGTAGGGTGGCTGCATGTTTCTCTAGCGGGGCTTGATGTTTTCTGGGTTAGAGGGATACTTAAAACATTGCTCTCTGCTTTGCTTTAAGTTTATGTCCTAAATCATCAAATAACAGTAGAAAAAATAAGAGTGCATTTTAGTATTACACACCTCAGAGGTGCTCAGTAGGTACTGAGGAATTTCTTTGCCATAATTAAGAGGTTTGGAGACCAGATGTACAAATGACAACCGATCTTGATTTACTTGGAAAAATGAGTCATATCACTTATTATTAACTATTAAAGTAATTTAAACCCTTTTGAGAATAGATCTAACACTGCAGTGCTTTGAAGGTTTGATATGTCTTGTAATCCATAGATTATTAAAGTTAATTTCTCTGCTGAGATCCTACTTTCAGTAAAAAATGCATGCACACTCAAATGGTGTTGGTTTTTTTGTTTGTCTCCCTCTTTTTTATAACAAAGATGTACTTTAATTGGCTTTCTATTTATACTGCACTCAGCGAAGGTATGGAGGCTGCAAGTGGGAGAAACCTTCCACAATTCTGGCTTGCAAAGCATACAGAAAAGCACACCATTCATCCACAAGTACACCCAAACCTTTCATTTGAGTTGGGTTGTGCTTGTGGGTGCGTGGCATTCTTTTCTCTCTATTTGTTCTCCATGTATAATTTAGACTACATTTTGCTTTAGAGACCCTTAACGGATAAGGAAAAGAAGGCAATAACAATATGTTGATTTATATCACCATGAAACATTTTTCCCCCATACTTCAAAGTAATTTTAATTGAATTTAATCCTCTTGACTTTCATTTACTTATAAATGAGTTTTAGTTGTAATGTTAGAATGAAACAGAGTTTAGCAGTTAACAGGTTTTTAGTGGTTTTGATTATAGATTATTATATAATGTTTCTTGGGCTAGAAAATACTGAATGCTAAATACTGTCCCATATTAGATCATTTTAAAACCTTCCTCTCTTCTACAAGTAGGAGAGAGGCATACCAAATTAGGTTAAAGTACAGCTTATTTACAGAGGTAAAAATGTTTGATGAAATGATTGAAAGTACTGCAAATCACTTACCAGTTTATGTCCATGATCAAGAATATATCTAAGTAGAAAATTTAAGAAAAAACCAAAACCAAAAAACAAACAAGAGTATCTTCCAAAGGGACTGTGCCATGCATGATCCCATAAGTTTTGTGTGCACATTTATCATATTTTAGCTCCTCATCCATAGATCATAGGACACTAAGATCCCAATTCATTAAAAATTGAATACTCTATTTAAGCTGGATGTTCTTATGCTTGGAGAAAAAGCATGGAACTGTTTTTTTCTTTTCTCTGGAAAGTCACATTTTGCCATTTGATTCTACCTGGACAGCACTCCTGAGTTACTTGCTACACAGCTTTAGAGCTTCATAACTGAATGTACAAAAGAAATTTCAAACGAAAAAATGTCTCCTATGAAAATTACAGAATAATTGCCACCTGGCCCCATGCACACAACCATGCAACCCTTCCTGCTGCCCCAGCTTTAAAACTCAGTTTAGCAGTCATGATGTGCTTGAACTCATCCTGAAGCCTATCAGCCAGTCCCCTAACCACTCACATTGCACTGACCTTATTGGGTGCTGTATTGGTAATTCCTACGGGATTTTCCCATCCCTGTTTGTGCAAGCCTCCCCTGCACATGCAGCTCACTTGTTAGGAAACACATCAGCTCACAGCATAGCTTCCAAGGCCCAAGCAGCCGTGACACAGCCTGGGACTCTCAGCAGCTGACTTTGAAGACAGCGCTTTGAAATAAGAAGTTTGGAAGCACCAGATGATCTAGTCTGCTAATGAATGAGATCATCATAATGAGGATCTAGTCTGCTAATGAATAAGCTGGGTGTGCAGGATGGGCAGGAGCAGCAAACAAGCTTTTTCTGGGTTTCTGAAGAGATGGGGATGGCTTTGAAGCATTTAGCAGGAGACTTGCCTGTTCTCTGGCAGAAACATGGTCAGATGGAGAATATACAAACAACACAGTACCTGTCATTTTAAAATATGCCTGCAGTCCCTAAGGATCTTAGTTACCAATATTCTGATTTATGTCTTACATAGTTACAAATCTAATTTTGGTATTAGCTTTCAAATTAGCACAGCTATATTTGCTTTGCTTACCGGGGGTCTTCTGCCATCCATACCACTACACACAATCCTGTGTTTTAAATGCATGCAAGGATCTGTCTCCTTCATTGGAGCAGGGACATTCCTTCTGTTTTCAACTTATGATGCAAAAAAATTCCTTACTTGAAAAAACGAGGAAGCTACAAACCGCCCCTCTCCCAAAATGTGCATATTGCTTAGGTACCAACAGTTTGTTTTTCTGACACAAAAATCACTTATTCAGTAAGTTGTTATTGAAATGTATTTATGCTTATCAAGATAACACAGTAACTCCACTCATAACATCTGAAAACTTTCTGTCTATCAGAGAATTTCAGAACTTTATTCGTATGTACTCTGACATAACATGTTTACTGACTGTCAATGCACCCACTGCCAGCTAAGCTTACACAATACAAGGAATTATGTTTACCAAGGAAAAGCCCATTAAAGCCAAGAGAAATTGCCTGTCTGTATTTGTATCCACTGTTATGGGAGAGAACAAGATGGAAAACACAGACAATGTGTAGATGCAGAAGTACTGTTATTAAAGGTGTACATGCAGTGAGCACCATCCCACACTCTCAGTCCTTCAACCACCGCATCCTGCTATACAATAATAACCTGCTTCCTATCCAAAGTAATCACTGATGAGGGCAAATCTTGAATTTTTAATGCTGCCTGATGTAGGCAGCCCAATGCTCTAAGTGAGAAAAAACAAAGACCTGGTCCTAAGAGATGCATCTGTCTATAGACTCTGCTTAAGAAAATTAAATGGGGCAAATAAAGTACTTAAACATAAAGTTTGAAGGAAATTCCAATTAAATGCCTTGTCCTAAATAGACAAGTGTGGATTGACTGAAGTTTTTCCTCAAAGGAAAAATTTTCTATTCATTCCACATGCTACTATCATGAGGGAAGGAAGTCCTCCTTCATCAGCAGCAGCCACCTCTGTTTGACAGACAGACCTCTTGGTTTCCTGCAGCAGGAGATGCCTGTGGGACAATCAGGGACAAGAAGAAAGAAAAGGTGGGCTGGAATAAAGGTCTCCCTGTGAGTCTGGCTCTTCAGAAGGTGAGAGAAATGGTTAAGGAAAGTCCCTGCAAGAGAGAGGGCTTCAAAGTTTTGCTGTCAGTATTTTTCCACTTCTCCTGGCTGACGCACAATACCAGCTCACCCTGCTGGGTGGCTGTTATGCCATAGCATGCTCAGACCATTCCCTAATCTTCTCAAGTACTGTCAGTACCTGCTATGGATCCACTAAGTGCAAGGTGGGTTAAAGGAACAAAGCAATCTGGTGGTCCCTTTTTTTCTGTTGTTCAAGTTTCTTCCTAGGAGTACACAAGAATTGGAAGTACCCCCCTTTTTCTTACATATACAGGTGTTTGTAACTAATTACCACAGTTGAGACTGTGACCTGAGAACTGAACTGCAGCAAGAGCTGCAATCTCTGTTCTTGTTCTCCAAGGTTGCACCACTGATCCTGGAAGTGGGAAAGGTGAGGTTTAGCATTTGTCAGGAAGAGTGAGAAAAGCTCACAAGCTTTATTTTATACAATCTACTGCTCTTCAGTTTTTGAGGTTAATTCCAGAGGTTGGCTGTTACTGTTGGTCAAAAACCAGAAATTCTGTCTGAAGAAATGTGTGATTCTCTGCACAGAGGGAACAGGTATTTGGGGAAGGCAGGTGCCACACCGGTGCACATGCAGACACTTGTGGGAGCTAAGATAACCTCACTGCCCACAATCCTGGGGAGAGCCTGCCCCAAAAAAGCCTACTCCAGTTGGAAGAAGGAGATTTGTTTGGCACCCTTTGAAGGTACTGTGGCTGCCAGGGCTGCAGCTACCCCAAAAGGGAATAAATGATTCAGAATTAGGGACCATTCCCAATTTAAGGTGCCAGTGGGCAGTGCAGGAGTGAAGCCCTGTGGGACCCCCACTTGCCCACCGCCTCCTGCAGCAGCCGGCGCTGTGGTGCTGCTGTTTTAAAGCCTTTTAGCACTTCGTAAAGCAGCCCTTAGCAGGCCACAAAGTTTACTCACTTCCATATGAGTTGTAAACGGCAGGATGGGAAAATCTGGCCTTTACAGAGGGGGGAGGAAAGGTTTCACATGCTTCTTCAGAAGGCCCTGGGTGAAAGGGGAGAAAGAGTATCCTCCAGACACAGCCCCACGGTGGGCTGAGAGATGACAGGAAGTGTGAAACCAGGCCAGCACCAAACATCATCCACAGCAAACCACGTGAAGAAGATGAGAAACCAGCTGATTTTATCTAAATACAGGGACAGGCTAGACTGACAATACCTGATACTTTCAATAATCTACTGATACACCCAGTTAATAAAATAATGAATACTAATTAGTAGTAGTAGTAACAAATGAAGGAACCTACACAAATGCTGAGACCAAAACACAATGCAGAAAACACAATATAACTGATCAGAGCACCAGCAAATACAGATTGCCAAGACACCTTTATCCAGTTATTTATATTTTTCATTAATCAACCCAACCCACTTCTGGTTGTGTGTTAAATGACGTTAAGATTACTACTACCATGAGAAGTCAAAGAATTTCGTTCAATATTGTCTCCACACAGAACACAGCCCAGAATACGAGCACTGAGAATGTCTGGTGTTGCTGAACTGTGTCTAGCAAAATCTCAAAGCTAAATGGGTTATCAGTGTGTGGTATTCCATATTCTTGACCTACGTAAGAGTTGCCTGTTCTATAGCTCTTGATATCCACAGATCTCACACTGGGTTTGTACTCTTTCATATCTTTTTACATCACTGTATACATTAAAAACATTATAACTAAAACGTGGGAACGGCCTGCACCTGATTTTATCACGTGTTATGCTAATACACCATGTTAATGAGCTACACCAGGAATATTGAAAATGCAATAGCAACTTAATGCAATATTGATAAAAGACTGACATTCCTGCTCATTCTGTCTCACTTGCAACAGTGCCTGGCAAATTATAGCTGTAGTTTCATGATCATAAACTTAGAGGAAACATGTTCAGGGTCTGTCAACAGTTGAAAATGGAATTCACCATGCATTTGTGTCTATCTTCTTCATAAAATGTTTAATGCACTGTGTTTTGCAGCACAGTTTATACTGTATGTGACCAATATATGGAACTCCTTCTGTGTAATGCGAGATCATGTAATAGCTGTAGTAAACCAAATGTGCAATAATATTTATATACATCTGCTTTACATATAAGGTAGCAGCACGCACGTCTGTACACACAAGATTCAGCGATATATATATTTAGCACTGCAAATTAACTCTTCAAAGGCTTGAAATAACTTTCTGTTTTGCTTTTATTTGTGGAAATGGAATTACATGGAGCTTGCCAGCCCCTCTCACAAGGAAAGTGGGGTGGAGGGACAACCAGCCTTTTAATGTTGCTCCATTGAATCCCTGAGTACTTCCACTTCTCTGAGTAAAACTCTACTAGGATAGTACAAGCATGATAATATATTTACAAACATACAGCCCATTTCAGCCATCAGTTTATCAAAGTTCTATTTGATTTATAAATAAAACACTATGAGAAATTATTCAGTAATATTAGGAACCAAATTCAGCCTCTGTGTAACTCAGCAGACTTTAAAGGATTGCCCTAGAGAAGAATTTGGTTCTCCCAATCTAATGTATTCAAGGAGTTTGGAGAAAAACCGATTTTTTTTTTAACAAGAGTTTTACAGATGTCTGCTAAAACCTTAATAGAAGCTTTGAGCCAGAGACTCCTATAATTCAACCCCTGAACTTTTGAACAACAATTTTATTTAGAAAGTTGATTTATTCATAAGTAAATAGGATACAGTGTGGATGAAGTACAAGGGATCAGGAGGCAGTTATTAGATTTATAAGTACAAAAGCCTCACTGTTGCAGACAGTGGAGGCTCAGCAGTTACTGTACCTTTCAAAACTAATATGTAACCATATCTGTTTTAAAAGAGTGATTCATATTACTCCGAATGCATGAGAAACTCTTTCTCATCCCCACCACAGGAAACTTGAGTCTGATTTTAATGAGCTTCAATTGGAATGTGGCCTTTGAAAAGTAGTGCATTTGAAAAGATGGAACATTAAATTTTGTAATGATGTAAAACATCTTCAATTTTTGACAGGACAATGGTGCTTATTGTGCTTTATGGGCCCAGTGGTGATTCAAAGGTCACTTTGTATATGACTCCACAGACAGGGGCAGCAGTGAATGAAAATTAGGTTACATGTGATCAGCTTTATTATTAATCAGATGAAAATGGATTTTTAACATTTTTCTAATGAGCAACAGAGAAAGAAGAAAATACCATGAATAAAACTACAAGAGGGAACAGCAAGACCAAAATGCACAATGTGCATATCCAAACTAATGTGTATTAAATCTGAAATCCTTAAATACTGTCTAAAGAAATAAAATGCAGCTGCATATTTTTGTGTCATAAATATATAGAAAACTGCTGAAATACCTACTGTAATTTACTATCTCTGTCCTTTGTTTATAACTAACTAATGAACTGATTTCTTCGTACAGTATATTATAGCAGCACCAGATAGCAGTGCTATGGTTAAGGTTGTGTCAGCATTTCCATTATAAATCCTGTTTTTCAGGGGTTTATAACTCAGCTGTGAAAATGCAGCCCAGGCTAAAACTTGGCGCACAAGGTGTCTGCCAGGAAGCACATTTATTTTACAAATTTCCCCAAAATGTCTCTTGGAATATTCTGGTATCATATGAACGTGAATTATACAAATATGGTAAAAGTTTACTAGTTTAGAACTCTACACTTGTTTATCCATAGAAACACGATTGGTTAAAAAAAAAAAAGTGCAGCTTGTCCCTTTATAAAATGACAGGCTAACACACCTTTGCTCTGGAAAGAGCAAAAAATTAGTATTTTAAAATCCTTCAGAGCATCGCTCCTAAGTGGAGCACTGTTTTTGTGTACCCGGGAATATTTTCATGCTAAATAAAACACAGTGCTACAGAATTAGATTGTTGAACATTTACCATTGGGTCCGCACGCTGGGAGTGAACGTGCATTAAACCTCACATTAATAAAGCGCTTAATCACAAGAAGCCTGTGTGTCTAGCTCTGTGTTTGGCTCAGCCAAATGCCATTTGGCTATCAAAGACCTGTTTTGATTAGCAACTAGTGCCAAGAAGCAGGGAGAGGAGTGGCTCGCAGAAACGAGAAGCGCTTCTTTTCGCAGTTAATCACCCAAAGAGAAGCAGAAAAAAACCACAGAACAGCGATGGCTGAGAAGCAAATCCAAAATCAGCCCCAGTGACAACAAAACAGCACACGTCCCATCCTGCCAGTCACTGGGGCTGTCGGGCTCTGCTGTGGAAAGCTCCTGGCCACCTGACCTAGGGCACCCTAATTTCCAACTTTGGAGGAACACCATTACTGATGTGCCTCAAAGGGACAGTGGGCAAACAATGTGACAGCCAAGTTACAACAGCAAAAAGCACCAGTCAGCACAAGAGAGGGTGTTATATGAGAGGCTGGGAGTATTTTCTCTCTGTCAAACAGATTTACTGAGATATAAATGGGTGAGGGGAGGGGGGGCAGCAGACAGCAGGGTAAGGAGAACTGCATGCTCTCTCCCTGCTTTCTCACACAGCACACACTCCCAGGTTTGGCGTGGGGGAAGTGGACGTGTCCTCCTGTCGCATTTGTGCTGCCCATGCCCAGCCTGACCTGCGGTTTTTAACATCGGCTTTTTCTGAAAACACCCCGTGAGTCCATACAAGGATGGCTGCTGCTATCCCCACCCACACAGCATTAGAACACACAGAAGATGCTGGTCAACCTTTTTCATGCTGCTTCCTCTGTCCAAAACCTTACATCTGGAGGTAAGCTGCAACCCCAAGGAGAGGAGCAATGACAGAGGTGCAGCAGAACCCAGACAGTGCTGGCTGGGTGTCCCAAAAACTACAGCAGCACAAAAGCCACAGGCCCAAGGACCACAACCATAGCAACTGCCTCCCATAGCCACTTCTCTCTGATGAACACCTGACCCGCAGGAAGAGTTTCTTGCACAGCCTTCCTACATCCCTGTGCATCCACACAAGGTCATCCACAGCCTTGGTCCAAGGCTGCTGAAACAAAACCACTCAAGCTCCAGCACAACCACCACAGATACTCCAGGCCCATCTGCCATGGGAAGTACATGAGAGAAAAATCACTCAGGCACATTGAGAATTGTTTACGTTAAACAATGAAAAGGAGAGAAGACTGTGAGAACAAACGTGCTGTAGCTTACACTGAGTCATGCATCAGCCCTGCAGAGTGGTGAGCAAGCGGGTCCTTCCCCGGCACCACGAGCCCATGTGAGGCAGACAGATGCTCTATTGCAGCTGCAGAGCCAAGTTGCCCACGCAAAAAGCAAGTTCCCAGTAGAAGCAGGAATGCTTGACTGACTGGTGGCTGAAGACACAGCATTTGCCAATGAGAAAGACAAACCAAACATTATTGACAGCAGAGGGGTGGACGGGAAACATCTGAAATTCACCACATCAAGGCTGCATGGCACTAATATTACCCACTGCAAAGCCCAGACAGGGGCTGCATGAGGCTCCTGGCCCTACACCTCAACCACACTTGGAAAGGAAAAGATTTCAGCAAGGTCTTACTGTGATTCCAGGGTGCTTCTTGCTCTCCTGCACAAGAGTGCTGCAGTAAAAAACTGCATGCACCCTGTTTAACCAAGCGAGAGCAGCTGGACCCAGCGCCCAGCTAACGATGCTCAGCTGCTCCACCGGTGCTTCTTTAGCCTCCCACCCTTCATGCCAGGCAGCCTTACCCAAACAGACTTTTACATGGGGCACTTTCCTGATTTCCATCTTATTTCTGGGGAAGATGCAGGGATAATTACTTTTCCATGTATTTTATATTAGTTTGTGATTCTACTCCCAAGGAGGGCAGGGAGTACTGAAGCCTGTTGGTATGTTATGAAAGGGAAGAGGGGGAAAGCAATCTAAAATACACATTCTGTTAAATAAGGATGCAAAATGGGTCTCTAACTGCTGTATGGGTCAGTTCCTGTTGAGTGTCTCTTCCATTGGCAGTGATGGCTGACTATCCCAGGCTGCAATATTAACATAAGTTTCTTTAAGAAAATACATAGCATTTGCAGTAAAATATAGAGAATATGCCATAGTGTTTTAGATTATTAAGCTAAATAGCCATGTAAAATGAGTATAGCATTTTGGCACTGATCCCTGCTGTACTGAGGCTCCTTTGTGAAATTAGTTAATTAGTTTCCAACTGCCCACCCCCCATCCAAAACTTTGCTTGAATAAATTTGTGGTTAGCACAAGTATGAAGAATTCTGCTTTTCTTGGCTAATTTTTTCTCTCTTCCCCCCTTTTCAAAGGAAACTTCCCCCATCTATTGGGATAGCAGTGTTCGTCTTGGATAAAGATGACTGGCTGAAGAAGTAACATCAGCAAAAATTTATTTTGTGTAGCAAAACAGCTGCCCATATTTTCTGAGAAAGTAACTGTCCATCACAGCTTAAGGTGAACCAACAGATTCTGCAGACTGTTATAAACTTGTTAATTCTTTAATAAATTAGCCACAAAAAAAAGTGTTAATTAACTAGTAAAAATGCTTAGGGATTCTGTGAGAAAAAAAATCATAATGATTGAAAAAGTGTATGCTTAGCGATATGTAAAAGAATTCAGGTTTTTAACTCAATTTCTGAGACTTTTACAACAAAGTACAGAGAAAGACAGATGAAATTATGTTCTGACTACATGCACCGAATAAGCCCAAAGGGAACCTCTGTATATAGTTATCAGTGGCACTGAAATCTGCTTAGGAAAGCAACAAGTCTTTTGTTCTGTTGACAACAGTTATTACAATTAATTCATTTTGTGATTGGTATTTGCACTGAGTGACAAGGTGTTATTTTACCTCAGTAAAAGTTAAAATGGTAATACCTACATGCGAAATAACACTGAGTTTGCTATCACTCACTCAAGAAAAGAAAAGACTGTTCAGAAATGCCTGCTCAGCCACCACTCCTGCAAACCTGAAGTGTTAGCATCAGTCGTCTCCTGCTCTTATTTCCCCAGATTTGTTTTTTTGGTCTTTTCTAAAAGTTCATTTGGGAGGAAAAAAAAGAATGAAAAAAAAAAATTGCCTACTTTTTGCTGAGAGACAGAAGAAAGCATCAGCAAACAGAGCAAGGGGTCTCCAAAGGCTCAGCTGCACCTGGGGTTGAGATCCCGGCTGTAGGTGCGGGCTGCCTGCCCGGGGTGTAATTGCCGAGGGACACGACGCGCCCCGGGCGCAGTCCCCCAGCCGGGCTGCAGCCGCAGCTGGCCCAGCCGGGGCTGGTTCTTGGGGCTGGTTCTTGGGACAGGCGGGCGGAGAGCATCCCCCTTACGGCAGAGGGACAAGCCCAGCCGTGGGCAGGGTGCTCGCCATGCCGTGGCCTGGGAGCCACAAGAAGGGGCGTCCTTCATCCGCCGCCTGCTGAGCTCTGTGCCGGTGGGATGCTCTGTGAGCCCCGCCACAACGCCGGGCTTGCTGCGGTCCCGTTCCTGCCGGGACACAGGAGGCATCAGGCCCCACGGGCAAGAGGAAGGTGTCTGTCGCCGGAGACAGGGCCAGGTGCCAGGTAGATGCTGGTGCTGCGGGAGCCAGGGAGCTCAAGGCTACAGGCACGAGTCACAGGGCTCCCGAAGCTGCTGCGCCCTGCCCGTCCCGTGTGCCACAAGCAGGGACCTGTGCGGGGGCTGAGGGGCAGCTGCAGGGCAGCCCCGAGCCCCACGGCAAGCACCAACCTGAGGCAGCGCAGCCACACCTGGGTCCGGCCCCTCTCTGGAACACCTGTGCACATCAGCACAGGGAGGGGGCCCCTGGCTGCTTGGCAGACCCTCAGCTGCCCGTTCTTAGCACGAGAAAGACAAAGCAAGGAGCGAGAAGCATTAGATGACATAAATTTTACTTTTTGCAGCAGGACCCAGCAAACCAAGGAAACTTTGCAGCACTAGCAAATGGCAAATAATTCATTAGCTATGGATATTTCAGCACGTCTCTACTTTTATTATAAGTTAGCCTCTCTAAACCATTGACTTAACAGAGAATCATTATAAATCCCCATTTTGAATTTTTTTATTAGCAGTATTTATCACCTTCTCAAAATCAATCCTATATTTTTAAATTAAAACAAATGACTACTTGTACTGCAATCAATATGAGTACATTTCCCTTTTTTAAAAGGAGAAAAAATGGAATACAAAGAAATGTCCTCCTTTGGCTGCATCAATCCAATTTCAATATAATTCAATATTTAATAAATATAATCCTCCATGTCTGTGCAGGGAAACATCATAAAAAATGCAAAAGGTTTCTTGGTCTCCAATAACTTGTATGAAACAAAGTGTTTCCTTATTCCTTCCATAAATACTGCAGTCATATGCCACTATATTTTGTTCTTCCTGCTTATGAGAAAGAGTTTGCTCTGATTATGTATAAGAAAGGTGGTTTACATATTTCATGATTAAAAATCCAAAATGCTACCTACCATCTCCAGAAAAATTATCATCTTCATCTCTTTGTATCTCTTTGACTTGTAGTTTTTGAAAGGGCAAAAAAGAAAAACCTTATATAATACCTAATTTGTACATCTGTGGTTTCCCTCTGACTTGCATAGGCACCATATGTTTTTAATTATCGTAATAGCCTTAAAGAACCTGTTCAGTGGGAAACACATATGATCCTTTTATTAGTGGTTTGCAATTTAAACAGTTTTAACAGAAAAGGTCTGGCTATGAGGGACTGAGAAGCACAAAGGTCTAAAAACCCTGTTATTGACCTCTGAAAGCAGGAGTTCAGATCCCACCCACCGAGGTGGGACCTGGCTCTCTCGCCTCTGACAGAGGTAATCAGTCGCATGTGAAACGGCTCTTCTGGACCTTAAAAGACATGATCTCCAATCTCAAACGACTTGATGTTTCAGTCAACAACTGACACAGTGAAACCAAGCTCTATAAACACTGTCATGCAGCCACTCTGCACCTTCTCCTGCCTGGTGAACGCTCGCACAGCGATGGTGCTGTAGGAAAAGCCCTGCGAACTCCAAAAGCCCAGAATTTCAGCAATTCTCATTAGTCATTGCCCTTTCAAATTCCCAGTTTTGTCCTTTATGCAAACGCAAGACTGGTGAGCACGCCAATACCCCAGTCATTCGGAGGTAGGAATTAAATTTAACAAGTTCAATTCACTCCTGATTCTGGACATCTAAACACATAATCATCCTGATAATGTTATTAATTATCATTCAAGTGACAACCTTTGACACTGGCATGGTCCCACAACCTCCCTACTCCAACAACTCAAACAGAAAATCATTGGCATGAAAACCCACAGTCTTATGAACAGAAATTGCAAATAAGCAGGCACTGAACGTACAACGGCGAGTGAGCAAAATCCCCCTTTTCAGAGAGAAAGCAGAGGCTTACACAATAGCTCAGTCACTTGACCCAAAATGAAATCCTGCACAACTTCAGCCCAAAACAGATAATTTTCACCCCAAACAGAGGTCCGTGGGGAGAAGAGGGTGGGGAAGGGAGTCCAGCTAAAATTACACTGAGGCTGGAAGTTGTTACAGCTCCATCTCAGGAGATGGATGGTGTCCTCATTAGAATGAAGCTTTATTTAGACGGACAGACGGAATCCTTATTAGAATATTAGGCTGAAAAGTTTAAATGTCAGGAAATACAAAATTAGGATTCTGCAAATAAATGCTGACTTGGAGAAAAAAAACTTAGAGCTCCCTGTACAGATCCCACTGGAGATACTTAGGAAAAATGCAATCACTCAGGAATTGCAATCTCCCGTGCCAATCTAACCCTTCAAGGGTATTCTTGGAAAACTCCATTTCACAAAATTCAGAGGAGATCCCTTTTATTGGGCCAAATGGTTTCCACTCATGATATGATGCTATCAGCTCCATCCCCGGATGCACATTGAGCCCAGAGGGAAGGGAGGACTCAGGAGCTGCCACCTCCCACCACCCATTTCAGGGAAAACACAACCAAAGGAGAACATACTGATGTTGGAAACCCATTTCCAGCTGCACAGACCCCAAAAACTGTGAATCAGCCATTCTTTGCCCTTCCCTGCCTCATTCCCCATTCCCAGGTCCTCTGCTTTCTCCAGGGAAACTCAGGCATTTTGCAGTGATGGAAAGACAGCTTAATTATCTTGCATACAAAGGAGATGGTCATAGTTTTCCATTTTACCTGCAAGCTAATGGATCTTGGGATACCAGACGTGGATGCTCAAAATCCCCTCTGGAGCCCTTCTGGTGATTTGTCGTCTCTTGGTTGCCTTTGGTGCACATGGATCTCTGCCGAGGTAATATGTGAGCTATTGCACACTAAAAGCAGATTTTTGAGAGAGGAAGCTCAGGCACACACACACATACACCCACCCCCGCCCAGGCACCCTCCACCCCCTCATCCTGCACCTGGCTCCAACGTGCAGGGCCCTGAGGAGGGATCTTCTCATGTCCCAGGCTTCCGTGGGCCAGGCAGCAAAGGCAGGGCAGGGTTTGCTCCTGAGAGAGCAGAGCTCTGCATGGCGTGGTCCTTGTCCCTCATTCCAGGGTCATGGAAAAGGGCTGTGGGTGCTGCTGTCCCTCACGCTTTGCTGGGACAGACCCAGACAGCTGGGGAGACGGACATGCTGATGGAGCAGCCATCTCCACAGGCCTCATCTGAGCTCCCTATTCCTCTTGTATGCAACAATTCATGGCAGAGGGTCACCCACCTGCACATCGTACGCCTGTCCCCTTTGCCAGGCTCTAGGCCTCCACACTGAACTTTCTACTTGGGCCATTTTCAGCTGGAAAATGTAAAAAAAATATTAAATCTTGCATTTGATCTTCTAAATAAATAAAGACTTTTCTCTTTAGGACTTTGGGACTTTTGTTTCCAATATGAATCCAGCAAAAATTTAGCTTGCCTTTCCCACAGCCTCACCCATAGATCATCAGGATGAAGTTTTCTGGTGGAAGCTTGCAGCATGGGGAGGGTGACAGGGAACACCATGGCTGCAGTCACACAGCCAGAGGATGATCACTGAGCAGGCCTGCCTGGCTTCCACACAGACAGGTCTGTGTACCTCCCACACCACCTTCTAAGCAAGTGACTCTGACAGTCCCCAGCAAAGGAGGGAGCATGGACATATCCCACCAGGATGTATTTTCTAGCCTTTGGAAAGACACAGAGGATCCATCCCTCCCTCCATCCATCTGTTGAATAGATGTTTGTCACTACCAAGTACAGTCAGCCCAGGGACCCCTCATGCTGTAAGTCTCAAGCAAAGTGCTTCCACGTTGTCCTCCCACACATGTACAAACACAGTTCTACCTTAAGAGAAATCCCAGCTCTGGGCCTGAGAAAACTCTTTTTTTCTCTTTAAGGATCCTCCTTTCACAGTAAGGATCCTCCAAATTTCCAAAAAGTGGATAACAACAATACCACTGTGATCCCATCTGCACACAGCAATGGCACTGTAATGCATAGAGCATAAACCACCAAATTCCCACAGACAGCATCTGTCTTACTACAAACAATGGACCATTATCTTGTAAATAATTCTGATTAAGCTGCAGCATTTTCCCCAAACAAACAGTAGGGGAGCAGAGGGTGAGGATTTTTCTAGTGGGAGTGCCGGTTTTCTCCTTCCCCAGCACTGACACTCAGTTTTTTATTCAACTGATTGGCCCCCTCCCCTCCTCGCTCTGTCCCCCACGGCTTGGTTTTCATCTTCTGACCTTATCCTGCTGCCAATCATTTTGGCAACTAAAGAGGGAGCCGTCATGTTAATGGGATTCCCACCTCTATCCTTTGGGAAAGCTTTTCTGGTTTGTTTTCTTCTTTTTCACCCCAATGTACAGTTATATAACAATTAGTGAATACACCCAGATGCCCTCCTGTTATTAAATGGTTCTCATGTCAGGGAATGGGAACCTCAGCCACACCACTGGGTGCGTGTTGGTGCTGACCAGGGTTTGGGGACGTCTGGTTGTGCTGGTGATGCGTCTTGGTGCGTTTGGCATCTGGATGAACGTGGCATGGCAGCAAACTTTGCTGGGCAAAAGCTGTCACCCGCTTCAAACTCCCAGCAGGGAGAGCAGAGCCCTCAGCTGCTGGCAGTGGGGAGCAGGGCAGGGGCTCTGCAGCCCCCAGGAGCAGCACACTGCCCTCCTCTGCACTCCAGCTGGCAGGCTGAGCCAGCAACAGGTTTACCAGCATAATTTGAAAGGATTTAAAAGAAATCCAAGTGCACAGACTGGAACAGGGTTAGGTGTGCAAAGGGAAAAGTAAAACGAGACACAATCAGGGCTAAAGTGGCCTTTTTCTTAGGTTATCAAATTGATCTATGTAACAGCTGTGAATTGAGGAGAGCCCCAAAGAAATACTGAATTTCATCTTTAACCTGTTCATCTCAATGCACAAACCTTTTCTTATATGTCTCTTTTGATAAATGTCCCATTTCTATATGGCTGAAGTATTGGTTTTCCTTCCCTTCATCCTCTTAATTTGCCTTGTTATTCGTGTGAGCATTTTGGGGTCAAACACACTTCCTGGCTTGAATGAAAAAAAAAAAAAATATATATATATATATATAGAATAAAGCAGCAAGGACTAACCTAGGATGGGGACATTGAATAACAGGCAAGAAAAATTTTAACTTCAAAGTTGCAAACTGAAGTCACTGACATTCAATAAAAAAACACACAAGAGCCAATTCAGACTGGGATCTGCCGAGCACCATGGGGACCAGTCACACTGGCCCTGAACAGCAGGGACAAACTGTGGCAGACAGTGTGGCAGGACCCTGGTCCTGACAAGGAGCTGCTGACACAGGCACGGCAGTGGACTGGGGAGGGAGCAGCCCAGGACAAAACACTGCTGACCCATCGCCTGCCGTGGCTGGTGGCACATGGGGCTGGGGCTGGCTTGATGTGGCAGTGGCCAAAACCCAGCAGCTCAGCCCAGCTGGCACCCAAAAGAGCACCGATGTAAAAATCCATGGATTTGGTGAAAAGACACTACAGTCAAAGCATGCCAAAGCTGTTGCAGAGAGCCCCGAGCACCATTGCTGTGCAGGGGCAGGAGCTAAGAGAGGTTTTGGCGATGGGTTTGCTGGCTGCTCAGGAAGTCAGGCCCACCCACACTGCTGGGGCACCGCAGCCACGCACACACCCAACCCATATTTGCAATATGTGTTTATTTTCACCAGTACATTTTTATAGCTTACTGTAGTTATGTCAGAGAAGGAAGCATTTGTGCACTGAGGACTTATATAATGTTCTTCATCTTCAAAGTGCTTTACAAACATTAATTAATTCATTTATCCTCACAGCACTCCTACCAGGGAGATAAGTACTATTATTTTCCATTTCATAATGTAGAATCCAAAGCAGAAAACTTATTTCTTTCCATGGTCAGTGAGTGAATCACAGGTAGACCTGCAGGAGAAGTGAGGATTGCCAGCTTCTGAATTGGATCCCCCTCTCCCCAAATCTTTTTTAAAAGACTCGTGTTCTGACAGAGTCATGCCACATATCGGGATATGCCTTGGGTTTTTCCTTCAGTAAGAGATAATTAAGGAACAATTCAGTCTCTGATCCCCAGCATGGCATGCTATTCTCTACCCCACTGTTGCTCTGCAGCTGAACAATGGCTGTTCTATGCAGGGAATGGCGCTACAGACGCCCCGGATCAGAGGAGATCAGCTTAAAGGGACTGGCTGGCCTTCGTCTCGCTCCGCGGACAATGGGGCGGGCAAGGCAGCTTGGGTGCAAATGCCTGATGTGGGGCTGCCTCCAGGGACACCTGTTTGTAAATGGCACTGCTCTGGGCAGGAGTCCCTCTTAGCTGAAGTCACTCACACCCAGCATACTTATCTAGAAATTTCATGTAGTAGGAAAATTGCTGTGGTTTCCAGTATTTGATCTCAATCCTAAGTGTAATCCTTTTACATTCACGTGGGAGGGATGCAGAGTGCTCCTGGTTCACCTCTGTGGCACTGCTGTAAATAAACTTCTTTCCTGTCTGCTCCTCACCAGTAAATGTGCGGCTGCTTCAAATGGCAATAACAGTTACTTTGAGCTGGAGAGGCTTGATTTCAAGGCAGCTCAAAAACCAAAATTGTGACTGGGCCTTCAAAGGAAGTGTTCAGATCCAAGAACTTAAAGCAAAATTGGGGATGACAAACTGGGGAAAAAAAACCACCCTAATTTTTTAATTTCTGAGAAAGACAAGTTTCGCCTGTTACAATCCTTGTTAGTGAATACCTTGGTCACTCTTTTTTTTCCCCACTTTATGTTTTGACAGTAATAAAACTGCATAAAGTCCCAACTTTTTAGGTAGTTTCCAAGCTCAAAAAAGATGCACTCATTAGCAAAGTATGCCATGGTATATTGCAGAAGACATGACCATGTCCTGCTGGGGAAAGGCGCATACCTAGATGTTGTTTCAGAACAATCAGAACAATTGTTTAGTGATAAATGTTTTTTGCACATGACTCATCAACCCTTGAAAACAGGATTCCTTATATAATACAAGTGCTGACACAGCCTTCACTTGAGTGGTGTGACTGCAGCTGTATAATTACAACTTTAGATTTGATGTTATGGACCTTAGGTTATGCCATTCAGACAAATGCTCCATTGTATTACAGAGATATTTTTTCCTTAGTCATATTGCCCACAGGACAATAAGGACTATATTCACAGCTCACTGCATAGAAGTTTAGACAGGGAACAGCCAGCGGTATTACACAAAATGAGATTATACCCGATGGGGGTTAAATGGAATCATAAATGCCACTTTTTCTTGTCTTCTTTTTTTTCTGTGCTCCTAGTTGATACTTTTTTGGAAGTGCTCTCCAAATAAAAGGAAGAACAATCTCACACTGAGTCTGGATAAATGTTACAGTTGTCTCACAAATGCTGTATTATTTCTAGCCCTTCCAAAATAATATAATTGTCCTACTGCTGAACCACAGATTTTTCTCAGTATGACACAGAACACTAAAATGTCAGGTCCTGACTCATGGTGTTTTGGTGGAATAAATAAAAAGTACCAATATGCTATTTAGAAGGGAGAACATTAATGAAGACGTGACACTGGGAGCCCCAGACATGTTTTCCTTTAGCTCCCACTGCATGCTCAGCAGTGCTCCGGACAACGGGCCACCTGTCATGGACCCCATCCTGGAAACACTTACCATGGATCTGGGTGGTGCTACTGGCACTGGCAAGGCTGGCTGCTTGTTCTCCTACACTTGCTTTACCTCAGGAGAATCCTACATGGGCCTGGGGAGGGAGGCTATTGTCAGGATGCTCATCACACATTCTTCCCATGGGAAACCAGAATGAGCATTCAGGGCTATATGAGGGATTGGAGCTGTGACTTCACTAAGGCTGGGCAAGGTTACCCAAGAAAGATCACTCTGTATGCTCCTGGTATTTCTCCACTGGGATAGGCCTTGCACACCCATTGCTCACTAAGGCTGCCTTTCCAGCTGCTGCACTAGAACCCCGTATTTGACTCACCCTGGCCGAGCACCCAGGCACAAATATTCACACACTTAATCCACCCACACTTCTCATTTTCAACCCTGAGGCATCCACAAAAATTTCTTCTGGATTTTACTGGTGACGGAGGAGAAACTGGTCCCACATTCCCAAGGTATAGAGGAAACAAGTCTAATGCCCCCCCTTATATACCTGCCTAACAGTACATGGCACCATTCTAATGCCTTAAAAGATGGGATTTTTAATAAATATCATTTACAAGGCCAACAAGCATCTTTGCAGAGTTTGCCTCTCAAAGCATCAAACAACTGTGGATTGTATGAGTGGTTTTTGGTCTACCAAAAGGTACAACAGTTTCTCAGAGAGTTTTCTTGAATTAATTAACAAAATGACTCAAAACTGCACTAATGGTTAACAGCTTTTTTTTTTATTAGCAACACTGAGATAAGTTATTGAAGCATTTTAGTATTGTTTTACATTCCATTCAGAAGTGACCTAACTTGTAACTCCATATACATTTAAAGATATAGTTTGACACTTATTCAGAAAGCAACAATTATTAAAACTTACATACCTTCATTACCAGGAAACCTTAATATATTTTCTAATTACTTCCAACAATACTCTATTCCAAAGCACATGATAACCCACTAGAAGTTTACACATTTCACTTCAATCACAGGTTTTAAATTGTGGATGTCAGAGTTCTGTTCATTGAATTTTACTGTCTTTCTTGGTTAATATTGGAAAACCTGGCACAATATATTAAGCTAGAAATATTGCTCAAAGAATATGAAAAAAGATAACTACAGTATTTTTTCCTGCTAAAGCATTACAAAATACAGGACCATTAAAAACTCAAATAGAAATGACAATAAATAACCTTAAAAATGTTAAGAGAATTTTCACTCATACTAAAGTCCATTCCCTAAGCTTGCCAAACACATAAATAACAGAACATATTCAGGACCTCTATTTTTGTACTATTATGATGGTTTGTTATATATTGTGGATGTATTGTGTACACATATATTAATGCTTACACTTAAGGTATATATTTTTTTCTTTGCTGAAACAATTAATAAGCCTCAGGTAATTATTTATCCCTGACACTACAGGCATCTAGATAGGTGGGAGCAAACCTCAGAATTTCCAGGTATGCAATACTGTGCATAACAAGATCATCTCTGCATAAAGATATCCTAAGTTCCTTAGATTACAAAGATGAATTTGGTTATTTATTCCTGAAAGCCTGTAACATAAAATTATAATTGCTGTCAAATTAATTGTTTAAAATTGGCCTCTTAATAGGTATTAATCGTACACTTAGTTTTGACTTACAAGAATGTCTAGATTGCTCATGTTTATGAGTAGTTATAGGAAATACTATACCTCAGACACAGGAATGTATATTCCTGAACCAAAACACAAACCAGAGCATTGTCTCACTTTGGAAAGACCTGGAAACATCTCTATGCCTCTCCCTAATCCTAAATTATAATTTAAATTTGACCTGGATATGACAAAAACAATAAGAATATACTGTTTGGGAGATGAAACTTAGAGCAAAAATCACACAGCTCTAAGCTTACATCATTATTTTGTCTCTGCAAAGAAAAGAAAAGCCTTTCTGTGCTAGGGATTTGCCTTGCTGCGGCTGGCCACTGATGTCTGAAATCAAGGCACATACCAAGGCCTCCTTTTGCAAACACAATCCCCCTTTCAGATGTGGTGTTAGGAGGGACTGAATGCCTCCAGTCTCTCTGGGAATAGGAGGTACTCAGCACTTAGCTGTATCAGATATTTTAGGGGTTAATTTCCAGAAACATAAATGGAATGGGAATGTCACACCACAGTATGAAAAATGGTAACTAAAAGTTTTCAACAGTATACAAAATGGTGATACCGAAATTATCACCTGACCGATTTCTGATACAACAAAATACAATCAAATTAAATTACATGAAAATAGCAATGAAATTTAAAGTCAAACAAACACAGGACCTGATTCTGCAATCCTTAGTCATATAAGTAGTGCTACTCATCGAGAATGAGGGATGCAAGGCTGGGCCCTTAGCTTCTGCTTAGGAAGTCAATGTTGATTCAGGCAGTATCTCTTCTAGCCAAAAATATGCAGCAAAAGGAAAGTAACATAAACAAGGCTAAATGTCAACAGTGTTTGCAGACTTACAGACACCATCCATTTGTTTGTACTGAAATGACTAGCGAACCATTTGGCAAATACAATGCTATTCACAGACCAGCCCTTTTATCCAGTAACACAAACTTCACTGGATCACTGGCATTCCCAGTTAATTAAAAAAAGGAAGCAAGCCATATGAGTTTGGTTTGATATTGCCATGCAAATGGCACTGTGGCATCCAGAAGTGTGTCTGAAACCCAGGCAGGGGCTGAGGTGCTGATCTCCTGTTCAGCAGAACAGTTTATACTCTAAAAGCTGGCCTTGGACCTCCTAACTGAAACTAACAAACCTCTTCAAAAGCACAATAATGGGGTAAAGAAAAGTCTGCTGTAAAACTTCCATATCATTTCATTCTGCCTTGAAGGAAAAGAATATTCTGGTTAGTCCTCCAACTACAGATCAGGACAAAGCGTTCCTTAAGTGCATTACATGATACTTTAAATGGGCAGTACTACAATTTGCTGCAGTAGGATGACCTTCCATTGCCTTGCAGCTGTCCTAGGGCTTGGATATATCAGGCCTTTTGCTTCTTAATATGGATTTTGTAATTTAAAAGCTCTGCAATAAGGATTCAGGTGAAGCCATCACAAATAATTAAAAATCTTTTTCCGTGTTTCATGTGTTGGTGGTAGTTCTGACGGGGTTAGCATTATGATTTTTTTGGTTTTGACACCTGTGGCAATAAGCAATTTACAATAACTAAATTCACTATTTAAACATTGGGGTAGAGCACTATAATTACATGACAATAAAGCTGTAATAATCTGCCACAATTGATCTTCCCCTTGCCCAGCCCTCTTGTCTGCGCTGCAGTTCCACATTTGGAAGGTATTTCAGAAAGTTACAATGCTGAACATTTTAATAATTCTGTGCAATGCTGAAAGCTTTCTGCTGCAAAGGAAACTGAAAGTGCTCAGCCCTTTGCAGGATCAGAACTCCAAAGCTGCTCCCATGCATCAGAGGGGCCCTGCCCTGTTTTCATACAGTGGATGAAGTGATAATGGGGTGGAGCCTGTGCAGGAGAAAACAGCACTAATTGCAGTGGAAAGCAAGCATGAATGGAAGCAAATTAGATTTAGAGACAACATGGAACTAATACTTTTGGACATCATTAAGTGTGGATTCAATAGCACTAACCCATTAAGCAGCCAGTTAACGCCCAGGACCATCTCTGGCCAACAGTTCTGCAGCCCATCAGCTCTCCTTTGAAAGCCTAAGTACTTCCCAAGTAGCAAATGCAAGTAGGGAAATTTTACCATCTTGGTCACAAAGCAGAGAAATTAAAAGCGGAAGAGAGAGAGAAGGGATAGGGTCTTGTCATAAAGGGTCTTGTGCACAAATCACAAGTAAATTAATGCATTGGAACAGAAGGTAGAACATTATTGTGATACGACTACAGGTATATGGGAAGACAAGCAGAAAAAGAGAAGAGCACAAATCGAAAGGAAAACAGATCTTTCAAAACTCAAATACAAAATAGATCTAGAATCTCCAAGCTTAACTTGTCAAATCAGCAAGGGCTGTGAAAGCAGAGTACACAGATGCTCAAGACAGCTACCAAGCCATGAAGCCATCACCTTGGGTCTCCCCTCCCCACTGGGCTACTTGCTGCCAAGCAGCAAGGAAAGGCCTATCATCTTCTTAGGAAATGAGTGCCAGCAAAGATTAACAAGATCCGCTCCTGGGTAGAATCACCTGAGACTCCAAAACCAAGTACAGTTCAGAAGTAACTGTAAAATTATCAGTGCTCTTTTTTCCTTCTGTTCATTCTGCTATATAAGGAGAAATATTACAAAAATTTGTGATTTTTCTCTCAGCAGCATTTTGACATGAAAATTTCTTTATTATGCAGTAATTATGGTTCTTTCCTAATTGTGTCTTTCATCCCTACAGCCTGAAGCACGATAGGAGCATAAATGAATTTTGTGTACATCATCAATCTCTCATTCTCCATTATAGGGAAACTGAGGACTGCTTCCACATGTGCAGTGACTTTCCAAAACAACAATGTGAGTTGGTGGCATTCTCCTCTAGAAACTAAACTTTTTTTTGTGCCAAGATTTTTGCTTAAAACCTGACCTACTATCTTAGGGTAAAATCTGCCATCTAAAAGTGATCCACATGGATCACTGAATAACCCAGCTTGTTTTTTAGGCAGCCAGAAATTCAACTCAATTAGCGTGGCCAGCAAAAGATGCAATCTCATCTTACTGAAGCTGAAATATTTTATTTCAATTTTATTTCCTCTGTATTCTGACTACAGAAAGAGCACTATGCCTTGCTCTCTGAGTGTGCAAGGACTGTTATCCAATGCATCAATGTTTTCTCTTGAGATGTCAACAACACACACATCACTGGCTGTAAAAAGGAACGCAAATGCACGGAGTCTCCCCAAACACAAAAGGAACATGAGAATCATGCCCTGAAATCGGATGCTGGAGGTGTGTCTCAAGTTTTCTGATCTCCCAGGCAGTAGGGGAGACAAAGGGAACCATGACTGGTCATGGGCTTCATGCAGGAGGAAAGGAAGGAAGGCTAATAAATGAACAGGGTGCTCCTGATTGCTAATCGGCAAGTGCAGAAACATCAGGTGGGATTCCCCACACTAACATGCACAGATGGAGTGTGATTTCACAGTATAAAATGTCACTGAGAAAATGAAAACTCCCCCAAAAACACTACTTTCAAGTGGGTGGTGTCCAAGCCAATCAAACAAAAAAAAAAGAGCTACTGACATGGGGATTGTTCATACTCATCCACTTTTGCTGTGAGATATTGAGAAAAATGAAATAATGTATTTAAATAGTCAACCTTTATACTTCTGCAAACACCAGTAGAATGACAGAAAAGAATTTTAAAAAGCTATTTTTGGAGGGGGGGGACGGAAGGACTCCCACTGCATTTTCGATTAAAAAATGGCTTAAAAAGTAGAACAGAGAAGCTTCTGTTGTTTCTTTTTTTCTTTCATACTTCAAGTCAAATCCATTATCACTGGGCAGAGCTTGTGAAAGGGATATGGTCTTTAAAATCATATAAACTCAAGCTATCACAAAATGTCTGTTGAACTGATTGGAAGATGAAACAAAAAACTAATGGAAATAATATGACCTCATTTCAATAATAATATTACAGGTTTTTTCTGTTGTTGTTTTAAAAATCTTATGCCTGTGAAAAAGCATAAAGAAATTTTGCACAAAGCAACTAATCTTAGTTTTCCAATTTTTTTACTTTTGTTTAGACAGTAATTTCTCTTCTGTATTTTTTTTCTTTTTTGTTAATTGATTGTAGTCCACAAATGGAATAAAAAATCCAAGTAGGATTTTACCTGCTTCAAATTAAATCACCTCTTTTCAATAATGCTGATTTTTAAGGATCTAAAATATTTCCAACTACCTAAATTGGTTCTTAGTGCACTGAGACACAGAAGTTTACAAGTAAGGCCACATGGATACTTGAGCAGATATTGGTTAAAGTAATGACAATATTGTGAAGTCACAATGCTCTAAGGATACAAGCGAGATAAACTTTGTGTGTAGAAATCAGACTTTTTTATCAGATCAACTACTACATGTGGAAAAGCAGAGAGGGGCCTGGAGAAGGGGTTATGGCTTTGAGCATCTACACTCCGCCAGTAAAGTCAAACAAAGCTCCCACTAACCTTAAGTTAACCAGAGGAACTACTGTTAAGTGCTTGCAGATTGAGGGTTTCGTTTTAAATTGTCAGGCTTTAAAACTGTTGATAATGTTTTCTCTTCTTTTTTTTAACTTGAATACATTTTATTATGCATGTTCAGCTCTGACAATGAGTTTTCTGATGAGTTTGAAGGTTAAGTGAAGTGAACATTACTGAAGTTTTTGTGTCCTTTGCTGACTCTGCTTTTTAAAGTGATACTGTTTTTCAAAGGATTTACGCTCTAAAATCTCTTTCAAACAAACACCGTGCTGACAAAATAGGAGATAAATTGAAAAAAAAATCCTCGATCTCATTTGTTCCAAATAGATTTAACTTAAATTTTTGTAAATACGAGGTGTGTGATATGAGGAAGTAAAACTGAGGTTTTGTAAATTAGAGACTGAAAAGGGTAAAAGGCGGTTTTGTTTGTTTGGTGTGCTATTATTTTAATTACCTGGAGGCATATTCTTAGTTAGGCAAATTGCAATTTACACAACTGTTGGTTAGAATAGTGAAAATGGTCAAGGGCAAGTACTGCATGTGTGCCATTGAACCAAACCAGAAAATTATAATTTAAAAAAAAAAAAGAAAAAAAAGGAGGGAAAGAAAATAAAAGAAAGAAAAAATAAAGTCTGTTCAACACAGGTAGACGCATTCCATGCACTTGGCCTTTGATTTCATTAATCCAAAGAAAGAAAGGGGGAAAAAAAGAAAAAAGAGAGAAAGCAAGGTTCGCTTGGCAAAGAATCCAGTGTTTTTCTTGGGTTCTTGTATCAAAATACTGAAAAGTTTGCAAGTTACCATGTAAATTTTTTAAAACTTTTTCCTCCTTTGAGTATGCTAAAGCAGTAAGTATCCCCTTCCGATGCCACTAGCACAGATAGTTTATATTGCTGCTACTCTAGTTTAAAAAGCAAGTTCTTTCTAAAATCCTGTTTAAGTATGCATGCAGCACTGCTGATTTCAATGGAGTAGACCACATATAGGACTAGAATTTGGCCCACAGGTTTTAACATTTAAAAAAATGTATTACTAACAAACATGACTAATTATATTTAAAGAGCAGCTTCATGATTCTGCACAAGTGTTTTCTGAAATGGTCTAAAAGAAGGTCTAAAACTTACCACACAAGTCAGGTCTCTTGATACATCCACTAGTTGCTGTGCTACTTGCAAGTCCATTAAAGGCTGCTAAGCCATCAGAGCTGTAAGCTCTTAGGACTGACAACATGTTCATCTGCTTCTCCAGGACCTGCGGACCCTGAACTTGTTCGGGTTTCATCACTCCTTGTGCAGTTTCATGTGAGGAGAGAAGATTCTGACTGTGCCACTGCTTTTCTGAAGCTTGCGGCAGCGGTGATACAAGCCCTTGTGTGGGTTGTGAGGTGACTGCACTTTGTATATTGTCGCCTCCTTCACTGCTTTCTTTATTTATGGCAGACAACTGCTTATTCATAATATCTGGTTCTGTGTCAATGTCCTCATCTTCAATGTTTTCTTCCTTGGAAGATTCCATATCCTCAGATGAAGCTATATCAGAAAGGTCATCAGTAGCACTTTTATTTACAGAGTCAGAGAGCAGAATATTTGGGTCATCTTCGGATTGTGTTTTTCTTTCGGATTCATTACTGGTGCAAGAATTTTGTGTTCCCGTGCCAATAACACCAGGATAAACACCGAACTGCTTATAGAAGTCTGTTGTAAAATTACAAAAAGTGGATTCCATGTGGCTCGGCCAGGCAATGCTCTTTTGCTCTCCCAGGGTCTCTTTATTTTGTCCTTGGGTCATTTTCTCAGAAGCCGAGTCCAGCTGGCTCAGCATGTTTGAAACTCCTGCCTCCTTGCTGGACTGCACAGAAGAGGGGAGCAAGCTCACTTTGTTCACCGAGGCTGAAACTTCTCTAGACTGGTCTTTGTTGTTGCCTATGATGTTGTCTTTACGTTTAGCCTTGCCCAAGTGATTGGCCTGGAGGTGCAGAGCCATAAGTTCCATGGATGAAGTTGTAAAAGAACAAAATAAGCAACCATGCCAAGCAATGTTGTCTTGTACAGTGACAGAGGAACCTGGCAGAGAGGCTGCATCGGGCCTTACCGACAAGTCCAGAGGTTCGTATTGCGACTTTTCTGTTTTCCGCTGTGAGGACTTGCTATTTATCTTCTCCTCACCACCATCTGAGCCCAGAGCTTTTGCTGAAAGCGGATCTGAGAGAGCTTTGTCCTTCATTTCTTTTTCTTTCTTCAAAGAACTTAGGACAAAGCTGTCCATGAAAGCTTGCAAAGACCCTTGAAAGTTCACACCGTTCCCGACCATGTTCTGGTAAGCACGGCCAAGTTCAGAGAAGTGTGTTCCTTTGGAAGATATGTCTGAACCCTTCATATTTTCTGCAGATCCTTCAGATGACATGCCAGCTGCTTGTCCTTGCTGATCTCCAGAAGACAACATTCCTGACGTCCACTGCTGTGAGACCATGCCACTTCGGAAGTCAATACCAGGAAGTCCCTTGAAGGCTCCTCGCAATATGTCCGGTCTAATAAACACAGAACTTTTACTTGGTGTCTCATCTTTGTGTTCTTGACTTGCACTCTGCCCAGAGAGTGGCCCTGCTCCGTTCTGTCGCTCCCGATGGTGTCGTTCCAAGTGGTATTTGAGGGATGCAGATTGAGTACCAGCATAGTCACAATGTGGACACTTGTAAGGCTTCTCACCTATAGGTGTGGACAAAGAACAAAATATAAAGAGAGTTAACTGTACTTTGGTGTACGGATGAGTGAAGAAACTAAAAAATCAGCATTAGCTGCTTAAAAACAAGAAGATCTTGGTACTAATAATTCACTTTTAAAAAAAGAAACGCCTTTAATCGAAGACTAATTCATAAACTGAGTATTTCTAAAATGGGTTTCTAGAATGTGGGGCTATTCAGGAATGACATGGTATCTACACACAATTAGCCATCCTTTTCTTAATCTAACATGTAGAAAACTGTTGTAGAATTAAAAGCTATGATTATGAAAATGAAGCATAACAATTTCAACCACAGTAATCATTAAAAGTACAAGTTTAAAAAAAAGGGAGACAAAGAATGTAACAAATGGATGGTTGCAATATTTTGTGTATACAATTGCTCTAAAATTTGTTTAAATTATACACATGGAAACCATTTTTAAACCTAAAAATTTTATGGCACTGTTACGCAAGACTGAAATGAATGATTTAAGTCTTGCTCTGCAGTAAATCATGGATATAATTAGCAAATGGCATACTGCACAAGTAATTTATCATTATTTGGAGGGCACCATTCCAGAAGGATTCAAAGATCTGCAGACCTACTGCATTGTTTCTAAATAAAGAACTATAAATACAGATTCTATAAAATATTAATATCATTACACTACATTATGATTGCAGCATATAAGAACATATAGTTAAAATAAAAAGTAGTCAGTAAAAAAGAAATCGAGTAATAAGAAGTACAAAATATATTCCGTTTCTGTATTTGAAATTAGTATTATCTACTGGATTTTGCAGTCCTTTAATTTTGTACTAATGACATTTCTAATGCTCGAGTAGTAAAATGTGTAATTTACCTCCCATAAGCACTTTTCTAGGTTTGGCTTGAATAGAGTTTTAAAACATATAAGATGATTTCCATGAATTAAATAAATATTTGAAGCCCACACTAAACTTTTATTGTTCTTCCTATACTTTCAAATAGGCAGAAGATTTTATATATATAATAAATATTGACATATCCAAAAAGAATGTACATCTAAGCAAAAGTATACCTAAATTTTTGCAGAGCATTGTTAGCAATGCAGAATTTCTTTTAAAGGAAGAAATACGGAAATCCTCACTAAAAGAGACAGAAATCTGAAAGATCTGCAAGCTGTCAATACTGGCAATTGTTTCTATGAGGGAGCTCGGCAAGAAAAAGAAACTGTTTTCTCTAGGTAGCTTTTTTTTTTCCTAAATGATAAAAAAGACAAAGGCAAGCCTCTCCAAATGGTATAATGGAAACATTTGTTTTGAAATCTTCCTCCACAGTAAAAATGCTGTATAATATTATGTAGTTCACCAAACCAGCTGGAAAGATATCCGTTTTCAAATAACCTCAAAATCTGCTAAAAACAAAACTGAAAGGCTTTCAAACTTCTGTTATTTAATGTACAGGCTCAATTGAAGGGCTGGTAAATACTTGGGAAGCGGCTGCTCTCAGTGATCGCAGGAATTTACTAATGAGATGCAAGCCCGGAACACTCCCATGGCCATGGAGCGCTGCACGAGAGCTCACTGACCACGAACAGGGGCTGGATACATGCTGCAGTCCAGCCAGGGCTGAAGTACCTTACAAGCAGTGGAAATTCTAAATCCATAATGTAATCCTAAAGCTAAAGGGCGAGATATGAGAGCTTTATATCAAACCACATCAGTCGACCTTTTTAGAGGAGAAAAGCACAGAACCTCAAACAAGAGGTGCTCAGCAGAGGGAGAGGTAGTAATTAGCATGGTTCATGCTTTAGGCCTCAGTCCACACAGCTTAACAGAAGAAATCAGATTTAAACATTTCAATGAAACTTCTGAGTCTTTCCCAATCACCTAATTAAGCTCTGGCACTTCACCGATGAGGAGCAGGGGCTGCGTTTAGTGGGAGTTGTGCAAAAAAAGCCAGTTCCTACTGAACCACGAACCTGAAATGGATCACACCTGTCTGGGCTTCTGTGGTCCCAGGTGGGCACCTGAGCACACACAACCCCATTGCAGGCCTTTGAGTGTAGGGACAAGGGGACAAAAGACAGTGGCTGTCTATTTGTTTGCATTTCTGCAGGGCTGTTTGGGAGTGTGCAAACTCTGACAGCTGTGCTGCCAGTCAGAATGGGGACAGACAGGAATGCTGGGTTTACAGCATCTGCACACTGCAGTATTTTTTGAGCCACTTTCAGTTGTTCTGATACTTGTCCCACCAGTTACTGTCAGCAGTCATGAGTGGCCTCTACCATGACTTAAGTAGTTCAAGTGTTGCCTAAGACATAATGAGACTGGTGAAAAACAAGTGCCAGACTTTACAGGGTTAAATGTTCTCACTTTTGAATTTTCACTCCTCTTAATTGAAAAGCTCTTCCTCAGCATCCCCTATGCCTTTACGGAAATCTTTAACACAATTATATTGAGCACTTCCTTTTATTCTAATGATAGTTCAGTGTGTTTGCATTGCACATCAAGTGGCACCATCAAAAAGTGTGTCCCAGCATTGCAGGCACTGTGTCAACTGCTGGAGAACTATTGCAGGGAGAAGGAGAAATTTGCAATATAGGCTGTACTGATGTTGCTAAAAACATGCAGAAACTGCTTAAAGCAGTATCCATATGTAAAAATGGGTACAAGTAATTTAAAAAATGCTAACTAGAGAAAATACTAGTTCTATTTTGTACTTCTAAAAGTACCTCCAGTCTAAAGCCCTGGGCACAACATACTCTTATTCTGAATTGCTAAGCCTTGAAGTCATTCCATTTTCTGCTCTAAGGCCTCTCCACGGAGTGAGCTTCCTTTCAGCAGAGATCTGCACACAGCTAGCCACCAATGCCATAAGCATTGGACTGAAAGAAGACACTGACTGAGACAGTGTGATAAAAAGTTCAGATCTAACCCAGCCTTGGTGTGCTGCCTCTGTGGTGCTCCCACCCCTTGCATGGCTAGAAATGAGATCTAAAGCTGAAGGTCTGAAATTAAACTCAGTGTAGTAACACACTGTGCCACCTTTGCAACACAGGACTGGCCAAATAACATTGTTGAAAGAGAGCTATTCAAAACCTCACTCTTCTCTTCCAGATCCAAATACTGGCAGTGGTTAGTTTACTTCAAAGCAGTCTTAAATGCTGCTATTTCAAGGGCAGGCACTGGGAGAAGGGAGTAGGATGGAGTCAATCATCTTTGAATCTTTTTAATTTACTCTGTCAGTATTTCCTAAATTCAGTAATTGTGCAGTTATTTAGATGCTACTTCATCCATTCAAATTAATAACCAGCTACACCCTGTGTAAGACCCTGTACAAATGACAAAACAGAGTTATAAACTGCTGTGGGAAAAATCCCAGTTTCACCTCAAACCAAGCCAGTTTCAATGGAAAACCCAAAGGACACTAATTTTCAGGATTCTATCAGCGAATGCAGTAGTATATGTCCAAAGGACACTGCAGGGGACAAGGAGGTAGGCTATGATTCTTGTTAGAAGACAACCTGTTTGTGTCTCATACTTTGAGGAAAGGTTTCAGAGAATTCATGCCAGTGTAATGACTACCCTGGTATTATTGCCAAGAGCAGTGTCTGGATGAGTTATTTAACACTTAATATCAGTTCACATAAATTAACGTTGCCATGTAGGAGTGAGGGAACATGACTTTTTCAAAATAATTTTCTGCATTTCATATCCAGGAGTCATTTTTCATTGCTCACAAAGGCAATGGCCACCCTGATCTTGCTAATTCTCTGGCCCTGTTTGCACCCCTGCAAAATTTTTCACAATGGAGTAGGATGAGAGAACATTCCAGCATGTACAATTAAGGGAAACAAAAAATCTTATAGGAGTACCTTATCTGGGCAGCAAAATCACAGTTCTGCTCTACCTACTGCTCTGGTTTACAAGAGACAAGATATTTCAGGGGAACTATTTTATATCAGGATAAAGTAAAACAATAAAAATTCAATGCTGCTTGTAAAATCTGCACAAAAACTTGGTAGATAACTGAAAACAGACATGTTGCCCAGTAGAAACAGGTCTATTTGTATAGCAGGTTTATAAACAACCCAGCTGTATAACCTGTGCAGGAGATCCCCAGTCCTACTCAGAACAAAATCTGACCCTACTGGTCAGGGGAACCATCTGCTACGGGCTGTGCAAGGAGACCACAGCCAGCTTATAACTAGATTTACAGATTTTAAGGCCAGAAGGGACAATTATGATCATCTAGTCTTATCTGTTCTACAACACAAGCCAAAGATCCTCACATGATAATTCTGGCATCAGAGCGTAACTACATTTTGAAACAAAACTTACTTGTTTTAGTTTAAAAAAGTTTTGTTTCAACAATAGCAGTGAATAAGACTCCAACACGTCCCTTGGTAAACTGTTTGACTGATTATGTATTTTCACTGATCAAAATGTGTGCCTTATTTCTAGCTTGAATTTGTCCAGTGCCTGCTTCCTACTACTGAACATTGCTACATTTTTCCCTGTTAGATTGAACAGATTTTTTTTAAATTAAAAAGTCTATTTCCTGAGGAAGGTATTTGCAGACAGCAAAACAGTCACTTCTTCACCTTCTCTCACCCTTGAGTGGAACATCCTTCCTAATTTTTCAGTGTCCTTTTAAATTATGGGTACCCACTAAAGCTTTGATGAAATTTCAACTTCAAAGCAATTATATACAGTCCAAAACTGTGTTTACATCTGTAGATTTAGCAATCAACTAACAGCTCGTATTCTGTTGCTTCCCTGCCACAGTCCCAGGCCCATTTCATCAGTACCTCTAGTATTTTTTCCTTTACATATTGCTGATTTAAAATTCATATTGTTGAAAAGAGCCCACTTGACTAAGTGACTAATCAGTGCCTCCCCATGATTTTTAGCATCTTACCATTTTTGTGCCATTGGTAAATTTTATCAACAGTGATTTTTATATAGTCTTCCAAATAATGATGAAATACCAGATAGTCAGAGCTGAAAGCACTGCTGTGGAACTGGGAGTTTATGAGCCATTTCATATCTGTATACTGATTTTTGGGGGATTTTTAGTGTGGTTGTTTTGTTGTTGTTTGTTGTTGTTGTTGGCAGGACTGTCATATAGAACAAGCTACTTTTATGAGAAGAAACTTGATAAAACTTCCTTTCATAAAATAAAATTAAATTAACTATGCTACCAATTTTCAGTTAGTTAACAAATTCATTCCGCAATTTTACCCCAAATTTATGTCAGGGTAGTCCTAATTTCAAGGTCTTAATATTCTTTTTTTTGGGAAATACAAGAATAGCCAGAGCTTTTTTTACCACCATGAGTGCTCTGGATCTTGCGCTATGTTCCAAGATGTTTTTTGGGGTTTTTTTTCAATGAACTTTAACGATTTGGAGAGCTCTTCAGTCAGGGTTTTAAAGATTTTATCTTTAAGTTATCCAGTCTCATTCATTCTAAAAAATATTAAAATGCAGTGGGCTACAGCATAACAGCCTCATTACTTAATGGGAGCGCAATTGTATCATTGGAAAATGCTTATGAAAACCATCATGCTTCTTTCTGAGAACACAGCAGAAGAGTATTTAGTCTTCTATACCATGGTTGATAATTTCTTGTCTGTTCTTGACCAGTATCAGCAAGATACCAATTGTTTAGCCTGCCAGATATACAGAATTTTACCCCATTTTCCTAACTCTCATAGCCATATACATATTTTTACTATTGCTTTTAGTTTCCCTTATCAAATTTCTGTACTTCTTAAAGATCTATTTAAACTTAGTGCTGTGAGCTTCTTTATTAATTTTTCATATTTAACATACAGCTTCTTAAAAATCTGCCCTGCACCCCTGCTCTGCACCCCACACTCCCTTTCCCCACTGAATGCTCCCCTTTAGCTTTTAAATAAGATTTCACAAGTTGTCCGTGGATTATGCCCTTCTGCTCCTCGTGGTGCTGTTCCCCACTACAGTGACAGCTGTGCACCAGGGCAAGAACCCCAACCCCAAACACTTGGCTGCCCCACTTGCAGCGGGGCTGTGACAGTCACTCAGGGACAATGGGAGTTGCAATTCAACCTCACACGTTTCTTAACAAGCTACAGTTTGCCTTCATGCAAAGCAAATGAAATCAAACATCTTATAATTCCAGAGAATACGGCTTAATGAAAATATTGAAAACATTTTCCAGCATTTTTTATTTTACCATTGAAACAGTTATTGATAACCTATTTTATCCATTGTGCAGTAGATATTTTAGAAATGAATTGCTGTATGGTTTAATTAGTTCATTATTATGCCTATTCTTACACGGTAATTTCTTTTATCATTCTAATCATTCACTTCACACTTTTTAAACCAAATGGAATATCAAAGGTTCTGTAGGATTATTTTTGGATCCTGCACATGTTTCACCACACAATTAATCTGTTTGTCAGAAATACTAGTTAACTTTTTCTCTTTACTACTTTCCTTTACTAGTCATTTTTCTCTATTATATAAGATGAAACTACCCCTACCCTGTAATAGGACAGAATTTTGATGGTTCTGATTCATTTTATTAAAGATTTTTCAATTGTGCACTTGCCATCACTATAAAATATTTTAATTTTTATAAAGTTTTATAATTGAATATTTTCCTTTATTTATATCTCATCTGCAATATTTATTTAGTCCTTTTACATGTCTTTACTTAGTTAAAATGCAGAGAGATAAATATGGTTGTTACTTTGCAGGGAAGATTCAGTACATTAATATAAACTGTACACAATTCCCCCAAAGCATATATATACGTTGTAAACCTGAAGACTTTTTACACAGCTGCTTATTGCTAAACAGTGCCTTGTCCAGAAGGGGACAATCTGTGTCTCTAATTGCTGTCACTGAAGCTGAGATTCATTATGTGACTTTCCCATTAAAATGTGAGCATTAATTTGTATAATGAAATATCACCCACTGCAGTGTTCATTAGCCATGCCCTACTGTATACTGCACATTGTTAGCTACCTAGAAACTGTAGTTAATTTCACTAATGGATATTTCCCTACTTAGTGTTTGGTAGGAAATTTATACTGTAACATTACCTCTTAAACTTTTAAGGAAATTTAAATTCAATCAATTATTTTCAACAAAAGTTTGGGATGTCATTAAGACAGGAGAAAAGGCATGCTGTACAATGTTAAGGATGGGAAATCTGGAGGAATCCAGAGAAATGAAAAGTCCTTTTAGTTCATCTTAGAAATGTAAGAATAAAGGATGTTCAATACCAAAATTGTCTCCTCTTGGAGCACACATACCCATTTTCCTTAATTATTCATATTGCTCATCCCACTACAAGCGCCTTCAGAGAATGGCAACAGGCAGTCTTTTTTTAGGAAGGAAATGTGAATTGAATTCATTTAAAACAGCACCATTTTTACTGTATTTCATCAGTTCATCTAAGCATGGTTTAAAATTGGCTAGTCACATTTCCAAGGGAAAATGCAGTAACACTGTAAATGCATATAATACATCTAATATATGCAAAATGTGTGTCACACATATTGTAACATACTCTCAGTCAATGGACACAGCCCTGCCAAGTTTCTTCCTCCTATTCATCTCTTTCTTAGGTTTCTTCTGTTTAACACAATCCAAACCATCTTTCCTTTGCTCGTGCACATTATCCTTTTTTTCATTACTCAAGGGATTTCATTTTTTCTGTCATTCTGGGAATATACCTGAGCAATTAATGACAGCACAAACTCAGACTGGTCTACATCTGCAGTAGCTTCTGAGGGCTAATGCAAGGTACAAGAGGTGCTAGAGCCAATCTGAAACCAGCTCCTATAAAATGTAGGACTGTCCCCTGTCAAAGGTAGAACGTAAGAAATTTTAATTTTTTACACTTAAATGTTTCTGCACAATCCAAATGCCAAGGCATGCAATGTAAAACCCACACCCACTTATTGTGTTTCAAGGGGGTTGAAAGTGCTCAGGAACACAAAGGAGATGCTCAGCCCCCTGAATGAAAGGACCTTAAGTTTCTGCCTCCAGAGTGGCAAAATGACAGCTCTGGAAGCACCTGCATATGGAACATTATAGGTCTGAGATACTCAGTTTTCCTTTTCACAAAGACTGAGCATCTCCAAGATTTCTGTGTCATAACCCTCCCAGCTGTATTTTATAGCAGGGAGGCCGATTCCCAAAGTGGGCAGGTCCCCCACATCTGCTCTGCACTGCTGTGCACAGACACGCCTTGCCCTTGTCCTGCCTCTCCTCCGCAGAGAGCTTGTGTGAGCTGCGGGGGCAGCACAGCCCACCTCGGCTCACCGGGCAGCAGAAAGAGCTCATCTGAGAGGGCATGAAGAATTCTGTCTGTCCTCTCTAAGACCCAAGGCTCGCAAGCATTTTGGCCTGAAAATCCTTCCTCTCTTCATTCGGGGCTGTCCCAGGGAACTGTTTCATCCATCAACTGTTTTTAGAGCAAGAAAGAGCAGAAACTGATTTCATGTAATTATGCCCTTTTCCTCTTATCACATGGGAACAATCAGAAATCATATCTTACTATCTTCCCCTTAAAGCTCTTCCTGCCTGAATATCACTGATTTAGATAAGAAAAATCCTCTACATTTTTGTGTTGGGACAAAACTGAGTGTGCTAAATAAAACTTTGATTTGTTTTTTCTTTCCTTCACAGGCTTGTTATGTGATAGCAAACTACACAGAAACTGAGACTCAGTGTGGAGTAGCTTGCAACCAAGAAATATCCAACAGAAAAAGAAGCAACCCAAGCCACTGGCTAATTCTTCAAAAACAGAGCACAGCTTCCTCCTCTTGTGCAAGATTAAGCTACTTCTCCAGCTTTTTTGGGCCAATTGCCACAGAAGCACCTCCTGGCTGGATCAAGCTTTGGGTCTGGTCTTGGCATGAGTACCAAACCAACCCAGTCGTGTGCCTCCAAACACACAGATGTTCGAAGGAGCCTGACTTCTGCTGAACTGCTTGAGCTCATCTCTAACAAACAGGTGCTGTGAGAACAAGAACAGTAATTGAGTTAATGTAGTGGAGAAATACAGTAAAGTGTTTTTTATCAGCCAGTTATATGATCCAAGCATATAATAAAGACAGAGTGTGACATAAAAGGCAGGAAACTGTCCCTGATAAGTATAAGCTAACCAATATTTGTTTAATAACTGGTATCTATTACATCATTTCCACTTAGAGCAAATCAACTTTTTATTTAATAACTCTAGTAATTTGCCAATTTACATTTTTATATTATTTATTAGGATCATTTCCAATATGTAAAACATTGCTTCACTTAAATGTACTCTTGTCGTTATTTACAAATACTTTGTTCTCAACCTAATGGAAATTGATCTTTACCTATTTTAAAATTATAATTATTTTTAAATATATTGTAAATGTTGTTTCCATAGGTTTTTGGTTTGTTTTTTTTTTAGATTTTGTTATATTATACAGGGGTTTTTTCTTGTTTTAATTTTCTTTAGTCAGTATTAATATGCAATTTTTATGGAATATTTCCATTGTAATTAATTTACTTTCCATTAGTTCTAAGGCACAAATACCAAATATGTAATCACTGCCATGTTTAACATAAGAACAAAGTGATCACTATATAATAAAACAAAATGCAGAGATGGGTAACCTCATCTTATTATAAAGAATTTTTCTTTGCCTTTCAAATACTAAAAATGTCAAACTCTTTAAACTCCATAGTTACAAGATTATTTTCCAATAAAATAACTACCATTTCTTTACTTTTACTGCATTAGAGAGCACACAAATTGGGTTTTCACTGGGTTTCTTCTTTTTTTTCCTCCCCTGAAAGTTTAACACACAGAGAAGAATATTCCTGCCCTAAATGGTTTGCAATCCAATCAGACAAACTACATTAGGCTGCCAAATTTTAAATTTCAGTGTGGTATACTCCTACTCCACAACGCAAAGAAAGGAGAACAAAAAATACAGTGAACAAACTTTCCCATTTCAACAATGATATTTTTTCCTTTAAATAATTTTAATTTTCAATTTTTCAAAATCAGGCCTCACGTTCACAAACCAAACATTAAGTACTCGATCTGTGCAAGCACATAGGAGAAACATGACTGCTGATTTTGGGAAGGGAGGAAACCATTGCTTATCTGGTACTTCAGTCAAATAAAAATGAAAAGTGAAGTTTTTCAAGTAGGAGGTATAACTGGAACGTATTTCTTCATGCAATTATTTTACCTTTCTATTAGGAAAGTAGTAATAAAATTCTGAAATTCAATTAAAATAGTTGAAAAAGAAAATGACTCCACAATTAAGGGGCTCATTATGTCTGTTTCCAAAAAGAAGTATCCCAAATCTCCAGTTTTAAATACTCTCCCAAAGCCTACCATGACAATTAACTCTGGGAAAAAAACAGGATCCTATTGACCATATACAGAATTTCAAATGATGTTAACAGGACCTGGGGATTACAACATTTTATGTCAGAATTTAATTATGGATAAAGTCTTCTTAAACACATACTGTGTCTCTACATGAACCTTGACATGCACGTATGTACTCTCAAGCAAACAAAATATTATAATTTAAGTGGAGTGGCTAGAAATAACTAGGATTGAGAGCAGTCCTCCCAGTGAGAGACATACCAAAACAAAGTGAGTATCCAGACCAGTAGCAAATCTCTGTAGGGTAAAATGCTGTGATTGTTACTGAAATAAAATATGGGAAATTTTACCATGGTGCAAAGCATGATAAGTGTTATTACTTACAAGTACTAAGTCGTGTGAGTTCTAGTGGGGAGAAAAAAAGCAGATCCATGAAGCTGATGCATTCATATGAACAGCGAGAGGTTAAAAATGAGCATGCTAAATGGAACAAAAATAGTAACTGAGAAAAACATACAGAATCCCTAAGCAGATGCTAAGAAAGGCCTTTGAAGCAGTTAGTATAACTAAGTCTGAAACCAATAGGCTTATGCCTATTGAAGGACAAGGGTAATTGAAGGAAACAGTGATGAAGCAGGGAAGGAGACAGAAATAACCTCAACTGGGAAAAGATGATTCTATTAAAGTGGTCTTTATCCAACAACACATTCCTTGTGCTTTTATTTAAGACTGTCATACATCTTTCTCAAAAGACTTTCTCCAACTAATAAGTCCAAATCTACAGTGGGAATTAAGGCTCCTAGACACACATTATGTTAACCCCCACACACACACGGCTCATGCCGACAGTGCTCCGCTCACTTGTTCCTCTCACCTGTGTGTATTCTCAAGTGGACCTTTAAGTGGTGGGATGTTCTGAAAGTTTTTCCACAATATGGACAGTCTTTCATGGCAGAACCAAGGCTCCTGTCTCTCAGTAAAGCTGGCTGCTGGACTCCTACAGATCTCCCAGCTTCTTCTCCAATGTCTGCAACACAGAAATGTTCTCACATCACTTCAGCACGTCAGAAGTTGTTCTCACTAAAACTGCTAACACAACACAAAGTTAAACATGTCAATACTACACCTGTCTATTTCATTCTTGAAATCTGACAGAATGCTGACAATTCATGTATTTTCTTGTTATTGTCTTAAATTATTTCATCTTTCCTATCATCATTTTAAGCAGCATATGGTACCTTTATATACTGAATTATACAAGAAAAGAAACAGCTGTGTCAGCAGCTGGTTTGATTTCTTCTTTTGCTTAGTCCCTATTAATTTTTTCCCCAAAAGTTTGAGATGGTTGTTTTGTTGAATCTATTTAATTTATAAGTATTGTGAAAACCTGTAGGCTTTTAGAGGCAAAAAGTTTGCACCGGTGTATTAAAACCTCCTAAAACAACAGAATTGCAGTGACGGGGGGGGGGTCCAACAGCAGCGGCAATGTCTACACACAAAGCTAACCAGCTTCCTCTGCAACATTTCAGCATTGGAATTACAACAGGCAAACTAGAGAGTGACCTAATCATGTGAAAAACAATGAAAAAAATTGGTCAGATGAGGGGGAATTCCATCTCCCTCTCACCCGATGCTCCTGTGTTTTCTCCTTCAGTGTTCACAGCTACACTTATCCTTTGCATCATAACACAATGGGTGAGACTCCAGGACACCACTTCTCTCTCCTGATATAAAGAAACATTCATTTCAGTCATCTTGAGTGAGCTGCTTTTATCCAAGCAGGCAAAGAACAAAATAACTTACAAAAGACTGACATAAAAATTGCAAAAAATGTAGGGCATTTAAAAAAAATGTCATTATTCAAACCACACAAGACTCATCCATCATCCCTTACATAGAGGGTCATGTAACATCACATATAAGCACCAGTTGATGATTTCATGAAAAACCATGGCAAATGTTGAAACTGTGACCCGGATTGACACTGCTGGCACATCGGGAGCAGGACACATGGGCACAGCATCACACCCCATGCAGAACTGAGCTATCTGGGTTAGATCCAGGTGGGGAGCACAGAGTTAAAACCTGCATGCAGAGTCTTGATTATTTCAACCATAAACTACTGACTAAAAATGTTCTGTCTTTACCCATTTGATATGTAACTAAAGCTGTCAGGAAACATAGTGCAGTTTACACAGCATTGCCTTTTAAATGGAAGTAATGGGACATAAGAAAGACTTAAACATTTGGCTCTAATAAAATCTATTCTCACAGTAGCAGAGACCCAAATACCACATTTCTGGAAAAGGTAACACTAACAAGCATTTCAGTATGTATTATAAAATAGTTCCTCTAAATTTTTTTGCTTAAAGCTGAAAGAAGGGGATGATAGAACTATTAAAATATATATATGTGTATATATATATATAAATGCTTATCTCAGTCATGTATGAAATCAAGCTATTACTACTTTTCAAAAGGCAAATCTGATAGCTTCACATCACATTCTTGTTTAACATTTTCTGACTGTTCTTAGACTGCAAGTTAAGCATAATATTTAAGTTAGAAAGCTAGTAAATGTCATTTTGAATTATCTCCAAGTACATAAAGTTCCATACTACAGGAGTTTATTTTGTCTTTGTGAGTCCAGGAAAACATACATAGGTGTTAGTCTATAATTCCAATACCCCTAAAGAGTTTAGATTTTCTGGTTTTACTCCTCAAAAGTTGTATATAATTATGGCTTAAGCTGCTTTGGGAACAAAAATGAATTCCTGAGTGCAAAAAGATTTTCCTGAAGTGCAAAACACAGAATGCATGATGATAAACTGCAGGATTTTATTTTGGTTTTCAATAAATACTATATGAGCATTATAGATAAATATATAGATAAAGTTAACAAGCCACTCAGGAGGAATTTACTGAATAAGTCTACTAGTTATGTTTTGCTATATGTCACTCTAAATGATGGCCTGTTATCCATTTGCCTTTTATCTTTCTATCTAGAGTATGTGTGGCCCAATAAAAAAGAATAAATTTGTAAGATGAACAGCTCTCTTTGCAGATTTAAGAGTCTAATTTTCACTTTACACAAAATTGAATTTTTTCAAGGGACCAAGATGATGGAGTTTACCCTAGCACTAATCCCTCTGAAAAAGCAAACTGAAAACAACAATGAAGCAAAGAAAGATGTGGGTGGTCTGAAGAGTTCTCTTTTAGATTTAAGTAGACATACAGTAGATAGCTCCAAAGGCTTTACTCCAACAGGGGCCTTACCTTGAAGAATTTTTCTTCCCACAGTGAAAGCGTTCCTAAGACTTTAAAGCTGGGCTGAGGGGTTTTCTTTTGAATTCCTCTGCCTACAAAGCCCACCGAAGCGCTGGAGGCCATCACTACCTGAATGAGCAGCTTTACATCTAAGTTCTTTTATTTCAAACAATGAAAAGATATGTTCAAGGCTGCCGACTCTCCCCACCAAATGCTAACCCAGCTTCTTATTAGGGCCCCACTTGGGCACATTGTACCTCTTTATCAAGGCACTTAAGTTTAAAATGTGCTCAGCTTTAAAATGTGTTTAAGTCTCACTGACTGCTACCAAGTCTCTCTGCTACTGAGTCTCTCAAAAGTGATCTGTGGAAAATGAAGGATGAAAAAATAAGAGACCAGCAAGAAAAAAGTTAAGAAGCAACTGGTGAATACAGGACTATGCCAACATCACAATATGTGGGGAATGGAAATCCTCAGCTCTACAAATAATCATGTATTCTACACCTCTGATGTCCCCTTCTCCTGTTATTGAAAGCCCCTTCACAAGCAGAAACTCTCAGCTCTGTTAAAGTGTGCAAAAAATGTAGCAAAAAGTAGTTTTACAGATCTGCAGAACTAGGATTGGCCTCCACAAATTAACTGATGATTTACTCAGGATTTGAGCTATGGTTTTGAGAGCTTCTCAATTCTGAGGATAAAAGATCAGGAAGGAAAGAGAACAGTTACTTATCTTACAGCCATTGCGGTTCCCTGAGTTATGTCGTCTATATGATGTGCACTTGATGCACGTGGGATTGCACTGCTTTTTTTACTATCCACTTCCATTATAGGCAGGTCAGCATCCTGAATATCTTCCTGCCCATCCCAACCTTTCCTGATTCAAGTGCAGGAAATAAGAGAATAAATTATGATGTAGATGTACATACTAGATGTAAGACTTCTGAGCCTTGCCTCTCAACTCACTCTTGCTGAGCTTTCCTTTCACTTTAAAAGTGTCTGTTCACAGCAAAAGCCAGGGACAGAAATGGAAAAAGCAGCATTCAGTTCTGTATATGAAACTGGTCTTTGTGCCAGTCTAAGGGCAAGGAACAGCTGTGAGTCCCCCGCTGCTCCGTGTGCTGTACCTGCTGGGCAGGTAGATAGTGCTCCCTGACACAGGACACGGAGGAACTCAGACACAAAGCAGCTTCTGGAGAGGTATGATGGGGACATCTCTTTCAAGCCATGCCTCAGCTGCACTTAATAACTGACTGTGCGCATGTTCTCATGGGCCAAACGCAAGGAAAGAAAGTTCACTACAACATCCATATCAGAAGGTGGCAATTAACTGCATAACCAAAGAGCCAATCTGGCCAAAATGTGAGAAAATCTGTTTGCCATGCTGACTGAAATAAAAATTAACCAATCCATACGATCAGTATTTGAGGGATCGCCCTTCTTCAGACAGATGCCCAGTTCTCAGGAGAGGAGGGCCTAAAAGCCACCACTCCTCATCTAGCAGGGTGATCAGGTTGGTTCCACATCACTGCCACAGGCAAAAAGGAAGTTTCCACAGAAACAGATAATACCAACAAACAGTTTTGGAGCCAGGAGCACTTTTACAGTAGAAGGTTAAAAGAAAGTGAGAAAGACACCAGTGAATCCTTTTTTACAGTCGATATCTTACCACTGGTTATCAGAAATGGTCTACCCAGAAATGAGCCATGGCCACAGGCAGCAGTGCCCTCAGCACACAGATACAGATGTCACAGGGGAGAAATGCCAACTTCAGTGGATATTGCCAGAAAAGAGAAGACAAGCTCAGGTGGACAGTGAATCTGTGTACTCAAAGCAGAAGCTATCTAGGCAGTCATATGAAGAGCAAAAGGAAAAAAAAATTCTTCGACATTTCCATATATGTTCTGTATGACTGGTCCACCTGTCTGGGATGAGCCTATAAACATGATTAGAAAACCGTTTTCACTTGTTTAGGCAGCTGAACTGACTTCAGTCATGTTAGCAGCCAAATTCTGAAAGGAACATCTACATACATGTTCCATAAATTTCACCAGAGTATTTATTTGCTGTGTGTATGTGAAAGTGCAGGGATTCACAAAGAGGTGCTTTCATGTTCAAAGGAGCTAAATTGCAGCCCTCAGGAAGACTAAATCATCAGTGAAGTCAGTTGGAATTTGTCGACACAAGGTTTGCCAAATTAGCCAAAAACAGGCAATCACATGGAAAAGGTAATCAACTCACAAAATAGGTAATCAGACTTACAAGTATGTGTTTGCTCTTGCACAATTTTCGACACTGTTAAAGAACCCTTTGAAAATGTGGCCTTTAAAGAAGCCTTTAAAGCCACACACAATCCCAGGTTTTCATATATTTCCGAAATTCAAAATATCTGCAGTTCTTCAGAACGGCCCGTAAAAGTTAATGAAACATGGTGCATTGAGAAGTGGTAGTGACCACAGGTATTTTTGATTACCTATAAACCACCCAGATTAGCCCATTCTGTGGCAGGAAATCTAATGTCAAGAAAGGAGTTAGAAGATATTCAGTGTGTTAATCCTGTCACTGCTGTCACCTTTGTGCAAGTATGCCTGGACTCAACCACCTCATTCCCTGCGAAGCAGCACAGGATATGCCACGTTTCTGGGAAAACATGCTTTACCTTTCTTGCCTATTCCTAAGAGAAAGCTTTAATAATACTGAAAGTAGTGGAAAATAGGGACATAATTAGGGATATAATTAATCATGTTTTTCTTGCTACCTGAAGTAGCTTCAATTAGTATCACCCGATGTAAATGAGAACAGAATTTGGCCCTGTGCTCACAACTTGAAATTAGAACCCTATTAATGGATGTCACTACACTTTTTACTAGTGAAGTTCATGGCTTAAAATGAAGGTTTCTAATATTACTAAATATTACAGTTATATTTTAGGCCTCCAGAAAGAGTTACTAATGTCTTAGGTCAGGAACAACTTGCTGTCTCTATTGTTTCATCAAGGATTTAGGTTTTATAATGACCATATATGGTAATCTTAAACTGCTACTATGGATTGGCAGAGAATTTGTTTAAACACAGAGCTATTTTAGAAGAGAATTGGAAAGCAGGCCTACTAGTGAGAAAGCAGCATTCACATTGTTTGTATTATTAGAAATAAAGATTATACAAAGGTTCCACTGGTAAATAGAAAGATACCACATCTGACATGAAAATTCCCTCTTAGCCCTCAGAACCACACAGACAAACAGGCACAAACTGCCCTGCCTCTGCTAACAAATAGTCACTGGCAGAGTTCAACTTAAAGTACAGTCTAAATCAAACTGAAGTAAGATGCCCAGAACCATTTGTGTGGCAAGACTTGCTGCTTGAGAAGTGGGCAAATGGCAGTCACAGCCAACTCCTCAGGCTGCAGGGAAGTAGCTGGGTGTTATTTCGAGCTCAGTAGGAAGGGAGCCAAAATATTCTAAGCAACTTCTTAGTAACTGGTGATGTGGTGGCTGCACACACACCTTTAGTCCACTCCTGGAACACAACACACTTGAAGATTGGTGATTTTCACACCCCATGGGTTCAAAACACTTTGCATGGCAATACTGTATGTATGCAGTGCTGGTTATAACTTAATGCTTTTCATTGTGGTACTCTGAGATACATTCAAGAGTCTGTATATACAACACAGAGAGACATTAATAGAACACTTAAACAAAATTAAGATTTTGTTAATCACAAAATGTTTCTTATCCTCTTCTTTTCATTTCAATCAAATTCCCTACAGAGGTTTTTTTTTTGGAGTTCTTAGCAGTCTTACTTTTCAAATTTTTCTATAATTTTAAAACCTTTTAAGATAATCAGAGATCAAACACAGTTTCTGAGTACATCATTTTAGCTGCTTCATTTCTTTGAAGAACCGTGTGACCAAAAGACATAGAAACTCAGATTTAGCACTTAAAACACGGTGTTGTTTACTTGCCATTGTAAACTGAGCTGACAGAGCTCAGTTTTGACTGAAAATTGAGCATGGTGGAAAAATAATATTTTTTGAGATAATATTTTTTGTGTGAGACCTTTTTAACTGGTTTGTTGTTTTTGGTTTGTTTTGGTTTTTTTTTTTTTAAGAAGACATCTTAAGCACCTTACAATATCTTTCATTTAACAGTTGGCAGAAGGAAACTCCCAGATGAACATTGGCCTGTGTCTTTCTCTTTAACCAGCTGAGTGATCCAAGCTTTTAATAAAGCTGTTCCAATTATTGTAAAAGTCATCTAGTACCTTATAGCCACAAATATTGACAGTTTATTGCACAACGCATTCATGACATTTGAAGGTCACATCATACATAATACATACACTTTTATAAAAGTGTCTGGAACAAAGAGATACATGATCAGCAATTACATCTTACCATTTGAGGGTATGATTTTATACTTATTGAAAATGAAACACTATAAGAAATGCAAATTGTTAATAAAACACAAAATAGTTCATTTTCTGTATTTATTGTTTTATTAATCAGCAATACCAAGTTCAATTGTAGAAAATCAATGGAATGCCATTCATGCCTCAAGAAGATTACAGTTAAATATCATTATCCTGCAAACCATCACACATATTCTTAGCTCAGCATGAGAAGAAAGTAAGGTTCAAACTTTAATCTCACTACTGTACACCTCTCCAGCCCTACTGAGCTCAGTGTAACCTCAACACTTACATTTGGACTTCGTCATATTATTAAAATATTAGTTTTGATAAAATTGAATCAAAATAAAACTGAAAAGAGTGCCGAAAAAGGTTTTTTCTTTTAAATATATGCACATGCAGGAATATCAAACTTCTTCATCCAGTGCTTCCAACTCTTAAGGCCATTATAAAAATCCCATGCACATGCACAAACAGTGTAATTAAAAGGTATAATTTGCAAAATTTATGCAGTCAGATCTGTGCACAGTCCTTCAATGAGTTCAATGAACATCAGAAATACACAGAGCTTAGTCATGGAGTGCTTGTTTTTGGTTAAAGAGTCTTCACTTTTTTGATGTCACTACTAGCTCCTGGAACCTCTAGCTACCTAATGAGAGCAGAGCTAGAGACAAGTGACCATGGATCACTACACTGTTCCCCACTACATTATTGCCCCTAACACCATTTTTGGCAGTTTGTTTCAAAATCACAGAATGCCAAACTTCTTTCCGAAGCTCTTAACATGCAAAACTCTTCCACCATCCAACCCCTTCACTGGTTTTTCAGATCTGCCACTCCAAAATCATGACTTTGAAATCCCACTTCCTTAATTTGACTGTATAGATGAAAGCACTTCTGATCCCAAATCACCTAGTTTGCTAGATGAGGTTCATGAAATTCCACTAGACTTGTGTAATCTCTCCACAGGAAAAGCAGTGGCCTTAGAAGCGAATGTGCTTTGCCGTTTATCAGAATGTCATTTATCTAGCTTGTGCTAGTTTTTGCTTTCTTCAGAAGAGCACATCTGGGCTGCCAGGACACCCTATTGTGCTCCTCTGTCCATAATGTTTGTCTTCACAAGCAAAGCAGATACTTACCTTTTGGACCTGCAAAGCTGGGCTTTAAATACATATTCATGGCTCTTTCCTTGCTATTTTGCCAATGGTCTTTGCCATCTATCCTCAAAATTTCCTTTGGTGTCCAATTATAGTTCTGATAGCAAGGTTATTTCCCAAACCTTTCATATGACATACTTTATATGATTTTCCCCTCCCTTTCTTAAAACAATCTTAGAATATTCTGGAGTTTTAGTGTGCACAGCAGCCTGTGATTTTCAGCAGTTTTCTTACCCAAACCCTTGACTCATCTGGATTAGCTTTGATCCTGTCACCTAAATTTGAAATGGGCACATGATTACTGACCAGAGAGAACAAAGTCTTTCCAAACTTCATACAGATTGTATACTGCTTTTGGACAAAATTCCAGTGGGGAATCTAAGCAGAGAGGCTATCCAACTGGACCATCTTTTGGATTTGTATGTGTTATTTGTAGGCAGGTGTTCAGGTACCAGATGGCCTTAAAACCCATACTACTCAGGTTATAGCAGCTTCTACAAGCTGTCTGCATCATATTCCCATCTCTGAGATTTGCAGAGTGGCTACGTGGAGCTTGATAAACACTTTTACCTAGCATTGCTCTCCTGATGCCAAGGCTAGATCAGATATCCAATTTGGGAGAGTTGCCTTACAGTCCCTCTTTAATTAAGTACTCCTGATCTCCCACTCCTGGGATGGATTGCTACTGCTGATTAAGCTCCAGAAGTAAGGATCTGTGGAGGCAATTTCATGAGGGAGAAAATGAAGTTGCTAGCTAATCAACTAAAATAACCATTAACTGGACTTCTGTGAATGAATAGATTACCTTCTTCTTGCTTCCATACCTACCCTGTTTCTTCCATGTTAGCAACTCTACAACCCTACAAACCAGAGCGGTAAGGTGTGCTTCACCATAACCTCTGTCTTGCTCCTAAAACACACGTGGGACAAACAGAACCACTTGGCACAGTGTACAGGCTACACTATGAAGCAAACCCAAGATGGTGTCAGCAAGCCACAGGAAAGATGACGAACCTGGGTGGAACAGAGCTCTGTTGAATCTGTTTTCTCTAGGTTCTTCTCATGCGCCCAATAATGCAGCCCCTGAGACTCTAAAAACTACAAATTAACACCCATCTCCATGTAGTTTTCTAAATCCATTAATATTTTTTAAAATCTTTTGAGTGCTTGTATAACATGTAGAAATATTTATTAATTATACTTGCCAAGTTTCAACCTCAGTTGCTGGGTTTAAAAAAATCAAAAAAACAAATATTTTTTTCAAATGAGAACCACAGATCTGCCTTCATTATAAGTAGCTCTCAGGGCATCAGGTATCATGGGGTAAGCTCTTGCATACTATTGTTTAAGAAAACCCTTTTTCATTATTATTATCTTATCACAGAGTGGAAAAATCAGCACAAAAGTGCCAGTAGCAGGTCATCAGATTTTATAAAAATTCATTCTACAAAAGAAAAGCATAAATTATTTAAAATGTCACAAGAATTCTTTCTGTAGACGCAAGAAAAAAAACCAACCAAAAAACAAAAGAATCAGGCATGTAAAAAGAACTGTACAGGTAGCTAAATTAGTGATTTCCCCCTCAACAAAATGAGAAAGAATTAAAGACTCTCATTCCGTTTACAGATTACTGATTAGAGAGGTGCTGACAGAGTCTCTAAAGAATGAATAATGTCATGGTGTTTGTTACAACATTTGGACTACGATATGAGAGACTTTTCCAGTATCTGTATTTTCTTACTTTTAACTTTCCAGTGCTCCTTTCAAACTAAATGACCCCTTTGAGCTAATACAAATACTTTTGTAAATAATTTTTCTCCCATTTAACTTCTTTGGTACAAGCCACTTGAGTATAAATTCCAACTTGTTTATCTATCTCACAAAAAAAGAAAAGAGCTGTATTTGAAGAAATACTTACAAGCAACTCTAAACTGCTGAATCTACTTTACTAGCACCCTTTTTCTATAAATAAAATATGTTAAATACATGAGTTTTGCTGTAATGGAAAAATATTGATTAAATTCATTACATTGAATCTTGAGAAAGAATCCTTTAACTCTTTGGTATAAGTTTTTTCCTCATTGCTTTAACAGTGTACTGTGAGAATACTGAGAACATGATATTATCTGAATGGGCTCATTAATTGTTTTATACTAATGTATCTCAAAAAGTACATTACTAAGTCAACTCACATCCATGTTTTGTAAAATAGCCTTAATGTACACGGATACCATAACGTGCTATTTGTGGGCTATAAAAATTCTGAAATGCTGCCTATGGAGCTGATATATCAATAATACAGTTTTCCTTTTCTACTATGAAAATATAAATTTTTTTCATCTGAACTACTCTGGTTAAAAAAAAAAAAAAAAGAAAAAAAATACTATTTTGAATGCTGTCCTCTGATTTAGCTGAGCTTGTGGCAATAACTGGTTTAGGCATAGGCTTCAGTATGCTGGAATGATCCTGAAACTAATTTTGCATGTGTTGGAGTTGGACTGTGGCCACGCACGTCAGTATGCTGGAACAGAGTTATCTAAATCCTGAGCCTTATTTTACATGTGCTGGTGTTGGACTGTGGCCCTGCAATCTTTTAGGTCTCCATCTGTAGCTATCAAAGCCAGGGTGTGCCCAGCCACTCGCTACTGCTCACTGCTTTCCTTCCACAGAAAATCTCCGGGTTCACAACCACCCTCCCCACACACTGGGGTGACTGGGAGCTCTTCAGAGTCCTGGCAGGTCTCATCAACCTTTCTCTAAAGCCTCTTTGCTGCCATGACCAGCCTTTTGCAGTGCAGCTCACGAGGGTCCTAGGTGGTGATCGAGTCCCACATCAGTGATGAGAAATACCAACCTCTTGGACAGCTGTTCCCTCAGATTCAGCATGTTAATTCCTTTCCAATACCTAAAACAGCTAAAACAGCCCACTCCTTTTTAAGCAAACTATGGAGACCACAGTCCCACGACTGATGGAACACCCTTCTGAGTTTCCCAGCCTGAATGTTCTCCCTGCAGTCATCAGCCAAAGGAATTTGAAGTCCAGAAAGTCTAGTCCAAAAGCTGGTGATTGTTTACTTCTGGGGAAGTGGACAAGAAAAGATCAGGCACTCAGAGGCCACAATACAAGAAACACTGGCTGTGCACCAACCTGGAACACCAACACAGAGGCGGTGATGGGGACTGAGCAAAGCAAAGTCACTGTACAAGATCCTTATCACCCCAAGGTGAACTGGTAACCTCCAGGGACATACAGGCTGATGGTAACAACGTACAAAGTTTTTGTGAGCCTTCTTCCACTTACTTACAGTTCCTCCACGTTAATCCACCAATAAATACATATTTTAACCAATCAGGAGCGCCTATAAAATTAGGAGATGATCCAGACTGGCTTGATTTGGAAACACATTTCCCTACCAGAAATTCAGTCTCTATGGAGCCTAGCAACCTGAGGAAACAACTTCACACTAAGGTCAAAATTAGACATCTGAATGAAGATCAGGCATTCTTCTCTGGCTGGACAGACACAAGTTATCTTACTGTCTGCCTCAGACACAGAGAAAGACTTATTTTAGAAGAAGAAGAGTTGTTCTATCTCTTAACTTATTAGCAATGCACTTTCTTCAAATTCCAACAGCAAAAGAAATTCAAAACCCAGGTAGTCTGCATGCACGGAAGCACCTTTTGTTTAATAAATAATTCAACCATGTATTCCTTTTTAATTTAAAAACGGTCTGACTGAACAGTCAACAGAGTGAACTAAAGTTGGCAAAATACAGTGTTGAAAAATTAAAAAGTGTATTCAAGGCCGTATTCATTTGCTTCACTTCTCATATACTGAAGAGACAGGCTGTGCTGAAGTTCTAGCTTTTTTCTTTTTCTTTTAAATTATACACATACAGTCACATGATGCTCACTTGCCTTTGAAAGCTGCCTTGCCCTGGAATTAGTCTTTCTCTCTTTCTGTTACTAGTACAGCAGCTGCTGCTCCTCTACCTCATGAACATCATCAGAAATTCAGCCAAAATGTTCTCATGAGCTCCTCTGCCATGCCTGTGAGGGCCAGACTTAAACTATCGACCATCTTGGAAAACAGAAATGCTGTAAAACACTCTGGAAATATTCAGGTCGTCATCAGATTGATGGCCCCATATATCAAGAAGTCTATAGTGAGGTACAGGAAACACATCTGGCAGCAAAAATCTGCAGATAAAGATGCACTGAAATCCATCCCAGGACTGAGTTTGTAACATGCTATTGCAAATGCATACAGATACTTGGGATCAGTCAAGTGCATTTGGTACTGACGTACTCTCTTGAAGACAGCCAAAGGCATATAGCACTATCTTAAATATGAATTCACAGGCTCACTTTCTGTAAAATAAAATTCTTAGCAGTAAGCAGCCAAGGATAACACCAAGAATAAGAAAGAAAAAAGCTAATAGAGTCAACCCTTCTGATCTGGATCACAGCCTTCTCTTCCACAGTTTCAAAGAATTTCTTGAATCTTGGAGCAGACAGAAAGGAAAGAGTAATTCTGTGGTGAAACCTCCTTATTTCTGGAGATGAATCTGTTCCCCCACACACCCCAAAGCAGCAGCAGGTACTTAATGGCTTCCTAACACAGCACAGCCTTTAAGTCTCTGCTCTGCTGAGTGTTTGGTTCCCATCACTTTGAATGCCTTTCCCGTGTTTTTCATCATTTTTGATCAGCACCTTCTGGAGCACTGACCACTCTGTAACCATCAACCAACATGAAATTCCCAGGCTGTTAATGCTCATGTGACATTAAATGCTGACACAAGGAAATCTTATCTCAGAGAAGTCAGATATGCAGGAAAGAAGATCTTTACTGGGAAAGAGTAGGGGAAACCTTACTCTTACAAAGTAACATTGTCTTTATAGAAAATGACTTGGCAATAACATCTTTCAAAGTGGGCATATTTATTTAAAACTCATTCTAGACCCTCTGGATGACAGAAATGCTTCATATTTAAGAGATAGAAATTTCACAAGTGCATCTTGACTATTACACATCTTATGGAAGAAGAGCAGGCTTTTTTCAGATTTTCACTATTCTGAACAGTAGTAAAATTTCCTGCAATATATAAGATGAAAACAGCAACCAGATCATATAAATTAGTACCAATAGGGAACTTTCAACATCTTGAATTTCTCTGACAAAACTGCCTATGAATGATATGTACAAAATATATCTCTGAATCTGACAAAATATGAACAAATGCATAAATACAGAGATTTAGACCCAAACTCCTCCCCTGCAAGTCAGAGAATCTTCAGATTCTAATTTTGGTCAATTACTGGTTTACACTGAGATGCTCTGCAATAAGTACCATGTCAGAGAACAGACTGATTTAAACCCTGAGAATGCAGGCTCCTGCATTTGTGGAGACACATGTTTCCATGCTTTTTTAGGATGGCAGTAGTGGGAGCCCCTCCAATAGCCTGGCAAGCCCACACAGAATTTGGTACATAACAAACTGGCTTGCAACCGATTACATTTGAAAGCTGTCTACAGTGGGACTGGCCAACCTAACAAAGTCATGCATGGGGTTGAGGAAAGGTGAATGGCAGCATAAACTGGTCAAATGAAACTTAAATAATTTCAACAGTTTTAGTAGCACTGGTTCTTTTATGGCTACAAATTCACAGAGAGCTGCGCAGTCATAAGGGTCATAGGTATTTGTTTCAAAAGAGAGATTCTGCTGACTACTGGGCAGTAGAGCTTGCTGATAGATGCTGAAATATTATAATAAAGGGTGGACAAACAAACAGTAACTCCTTATTGCTGCCATTTTTTTGTTGTAAAACTCCAGGAGAGTAGAACTGTGTATTTAAAACAAATGATGGGAAGATGCTACTTCAGAAAGGCAGCTCAGATACCAGACAGGACACTGATGAGTGTTGCTGATCAGCAGAACTGATTCCAGAAATAATTGCTGGATAGTCCATCATCTGCAGTACTGCTCCAGCGAGTGCTGTTCACCAAACAGCAACATCCTTCCTTTGTGTTCTAGGGTTCCTTTCAATTAATATTTGTTTTAGTTATGTTGAATCACTGCTCATCTACTAAGATATTATTTGATTAAAAAAAAAAAAATCCTTTCTTCTTGGTTACATTTTCACACAGGTTTTTTGAAGTAGGAAAGTAAACACACAGTCCCTATGATGGCAATTTCCATTCATAGTTTGACAACTAAATGTTGCGATGTTACTTGAAACTCCTGCCTCTTATCTTTCAATTTTTCTTTAGGGAAAAACAGCACAGAAATATACTCTGCCATCTATTTGAAAAGATGCAGATATAATCCACCTATGATGATGCAATTTTTGGAACTAAGACTGTGATCCAAAACAGCAGTCTGATCTACATTTTAACCACAGCTATTACAATAAATAAAACCAAACACATATATTCTCCACATATTTATTCTGATAACGCTTTGCAAGATTTCTGGCTGAGAATACTTTACATAAGTAATCATTATTGTAAAGTTTCCCTAAAAAATATGCATCTTAAGACAGTAATCAAAGCAGAATTATAGATAGGAGGGGGGATGTATCCAGATCTTTCTTTGGTTTTCATCTGTGGTGCAGAAGTTGCTAGCCATCAAGTGTTTAAATATCTGATGACAGGCAACCACCAACATAAGATCAGTTAGGGGCAGCTGACTGTCAACATCACAGGAAAGCCCATCACCTCTGGCATTGTCAGGGACTTTGTTCAGCATGGTCATTTGAGGGAGCAATGGCAAACCAACCTTTCCCTCGGAGCCAGGGTATACCAGGGAGGTGGCTGAGGCACACTGACAGCATGGGGACTGATGGCAATCATCTGGATGCTGGCAAGGGACCATGTCCCTGTGGACAAGCTGTACTTCTCAGCAGCTTGGACAGTTTCAGTCTGTCTGTCTGCACCCTAACACATGCAAAGGCTTTATCCCTAAACAGATTTTCATTAACTTGCACTACCAGACCCTCCCCAAAAAGAGAAGGAGGTTTTGCAGAAATTCAATGAAGAATTCTCTTATTCAACAAATTTGCTGCATTTTGGACATGTACTAGGAAATCTCTAAGGGTAATGTTTTTTCCTTAAAGTTGGATTTTGCCTCTTGTACTTGAGCTAGAACTTCATTGTTGTAGCAAAAAGCCATCAAAAGGGTTAAATAGGTTTGGTGTTAAAATCCCATTATGTGTAGCTTAGGAACTAAACTGCCTTAGATTGCACTAAATATCCTCCTGACCAGACCTTTTGATGTATTCTTTCAATTTATATTTGCAC